>NW_027442203.1:0-300000 GCF_048569485.1 Anomaloglossus baeobatrachus | reverse complement strand
CTAAAAGTTATGTTTGGTTATCTTGCAATCTCGAGATAATCGTCTCCATGCTTCAAATGCTAATAAAACCCATTTCTAAGGCATTTCGCGCATAAATGAAATGAACACATTTTTCTCCAAAACTATAACAGATGCAAGCTTGTCCTGTTTGGTGGAGATGATATTTAATAAAATAAGTAGAAATCCACTAAAAGTTTTGTTTGGTTATCTTGCAATCCCGAGATAATCGTCTCCATGCTCCAAATCCATTTTAAAGCCATTTTTAAGGCATTTCGCGCATACATGAAATGAACACATTTTTCTCCAAAACTATAACAGATGCAAGCTTGTCCTGTTTGGTGGAGATGATATTTAATAAAATAAGTAGAAATCCACTAAAAGTTTTGTTTGGTTATCTTGCAATCCTGAGATAATCGTCTCCATGCTCCAAATCCATTTTAAAGCCATTTTTAAGGCATTTCGCGCATACATGAAATGAACACATTTTTTTCTCCAAAACTTTAACAGATGCAAGCTTGTCCTGTTTGGTGGAGATGATATTTAATAAAATAAGTAGAAATCCACTAAAAGTTTTGTTTGGTTATCTTGCAATTCCGAGATAATCGTCTCCATGCTCCAAATCCATTTTAAAGCCATTTTTAAGGCATTTCGCGCATAAATGAAATGAACACATTTTTCTCCAAAACTATAACAGATGCAAGCTTGTCCTGTTTGGTGGAGATGATATTTAATAAAATAAGTAGAAATCCACTAAAAATTTTGTTTGGTTATCTTGCAATCTCGAGATAATCGTCTCCATGCTCCAAATCCATTTTAAAGCCATTTTTAAGGCATTTCGCGCATACATGAAATGAACACATTTTTCTCCAAAACTATAACAGATGCAAGCTTGTCCTGTTTGGTGGAGATGATATTTAATAAAATAAGTAGAAATCCACTAAAAGTTTTGTTTGGTTATCTTGCAATCCCGAGATAATCGTCTCCATGCTCCAAATCCATTTTAAAGCCATTTTTAAGGCATTTCGCGCATACATGAAATGAACACATTTTTCTCCAAAACTATAACAGATGCAAGCTTGTCCTGTTTGGTGGAGATGATATTTAATAAAATAAGTAGAAATCCACTAAAAGTTTTGTTTGGTTATCTTGCAATCTCGAGATAATCGTCTCCATGCTTCAAATGCTATTAAAACCCATTTCTAAGGCATTTCGCGCATAAATGAAATGAACACATTTTTCTCCAAAACTATAACAGATGCAAGCTTGTCCTGTTTGGTGGAGATGATATTTAATAAAATAAGTAGAAATCCACTAAAAGTTTTGTTTTGTTATCTTGCAATCCCGAGATAATTGTCTCCATGCACCAAATCCATTTTAAAGCCATTTTTAAGGCATTTCGCGCATACATGAAGTGAACACATTTTTCTCCAAAACTATAACAGATGCAAGCTTGTCCTGTTTGGTGGAGATGATATTTAATAAAATAAGTAGAAATCCACTAAAAGTTTTGTTTGGTTATCTTGCAATCTCGAGATAATCGTCTCCATGCTTCAAATGCTATTAAAACCCATTTCTAAGGCATTTCGCGCATAAATGAAATGAACACATTTTTCTCCAAAACTATAACAGATGCAAGCTTGTCCTGTTTGGTGGAGATGATATTTAATAAAATAAGTAGAAATCCACTAAAAGTTTTGTTTGGTTATCTTGCAATCCCGAGATAATCGTCTCCATGCTCCAAATCCATTTTAAAGCCATTTTTAAGGCATTTCGCGCATACATGAAATGAACACATTTTTCTCCAAAACTATAACAGATGCAAGCTTGTCCTGTTTGGTGGAGATGATATTTAATAAAATAAGTAGAAATCCACTAAAAGTTTTGTTTGGTTATCTTGCAATCCAGAGATAATCGTCTCCATGCTCCAAATCCATTTTAAAGCCATTTTTAAGGCATTTCGCGCATACATGAAATGAACACATTTTTCTCCAAAACTATAACAGATGCAAGCTTGTCCTGTTTGGTGGAGATGATATTTAATAAAATAAGTAGAAATCCACTAAAAGTTTTGTTTGGTTATCTTGCAATCCCGAGATAATCGTCTCCATGCTCCAAATCCATTTTAAAGCCATTTTTAAGTCATTTCGCGCATACATGAAATGAACACATTTTTCTCCAAAACTATAACAGATGCAAGCTTGTCCTGTTTGGTGGAGATGATATTTAATAAAATAAGTAGAAATCCACTAAAAGTTTTGTTTGGTTATCTTGCAATCCCGAGATAATCGTCTCCATGCTCCAAATCCATTTTAAAGCCATTTTTAAGGCATTTCGCGCATACATGAAATGAACACATTTTTCTCCAAAACTATAACAGATGCAAGCTTGTCCTGTTTGGTGGAGATGATATTTAATAAAATAAGTAGAAATCCACTAAAAGTTTTGTTTGGTTATCTTGCAATCCCGAGATAATCGTCTCCATGCTCCAAATCCATTTTAAAGCCATTTTTAAGGCATTTCGCGCATACATGAAATGAACACATTTTTCTCCAAAACTATAACAGATGCAAGCTTGTCCTGTTTGGTGGAGATGATATTTAATAAAATAAGTAGAAATCCACTAAAAGTTTTGTTTGGTTATCTTGCAATCCCGAGATAATCGTCTCCATGCTCCAAATCCATTTTAAAGCCATTTTTAAGGCATTTCGCGCATACATGAAATGAACACATTTTTCTCCAAAACTATAACAGATGCAAGCTTGTCCTGTTTGGTGGAGATGATATTTAATAAAATAAGTAGAAATCCACTAAAAGTTTTGTTTGGTTATCTTGCAATCCCGAGATAATCGTCTCCATGCTCCAAATCCATTTTAAAGCCATTTTTAAGGCATTTCGCGCATACATGAAATGAACACATTTTTCTCCAAAACTATAACAGATGCAAGGTTGTCCTGTTTGGTGGAGATGATATTTAATAAAATAAGTAGAAATCCACTAAAAGTTTTGTTTGGTTATCTTGCAATCCCGAGATAATCGTCTCCATGCTCCAAATCCATTTTAAAGCCATTTCAAAGGCATTTTGCGCATACATGAAATGAACACATTTTTCTCCAAAACTATAACACATGCAAGCTTGTCCTGTTTGGTGGAGATGATATTTAATAAAATAAGTAGAAATCCACTAAAAGTTTTGTTTGGTTATCTTGCAATCCCGAGATAATCGTCTCCATGCTCCAAATCCATTTTAAAGCCATTTTTAAGGCATTTCGCGCATACATGAAATGAACACATTTTTCTCCAAAACTATAACAGATGCAAGCTTGTCCTGTTTGGTGGAGATGATATTTAATAAAATAAGTAGAAATCCACTAAAAGTTTTGTTTGGTTATCTTGCAATCCCGAGATAATCGTCTCCATGCTCCAAATCCATTTTAAAGCCATTTTGAAGGCATTTCGCGCATACATGAAATGAACACATTTTTCTCCAAAACTATAACAGATGCAAGCTTGTCCTGTTTGGTGGAGATGATATTTAATAAAATAAGTAGAAATCCACTAAAAGTTTTGTTTGGTTATATTGCAATCCCGAGATAATCGTCTCCATGCTCCAAATCCATTTTAAAGCCATTTTTAAGGAATTTCGCGCATACATGAAATGAACACATTTTTCTCCAAAACTATAACAGATGCAAGCTTGTCCTGTTTGGTGGAGATGATATTTAATAAAATAAGTAGAAATCCACTAAAAGTTTTGTTTGGTTATCTTGCAATCCCGAGATAATCGTCTCCATGCTCCAAATCCATTTTAAAGCCATTTTTAAGGCATTTCGCGCATACATGAAATGAACACATTTTTCTCCAAAACTATAACAGATGCAAGCTTGTCCTGTTTGGTGGAGATGATATTTAATAAAATAAGTAGAAATCCACTAAAAGTTTTGTTTGGTTATATTGCAATCCCGAGATAATCGTCTCCATGCTCCAAATCCATTTTAAAGCCATTTTTAAGGCATTTCGCGCATACATGAAATGAACACATTTTTCTTCAAAACTATAACAGATGCAAGCTTGTCCTGTTTGGTGGAGATGATATTTAATAAAATAAGTAGAAATCCACTAAAAGTTTTGTTTGGTTATCTTGCAATCCCGAGATAATCGTCTCCATGCTCCAAATCCATTTTAAAGCCATTTTTAAGGCATTTCGCGCATACATGAAATGAACACATTTTTCTCCAAAACTATAACAGATGCAAGCTTGTCCTGTTTGGTTGAGATAATATTTAATAAAATAAGTAGAAATCTACTAAAAGTTTCGTTTGTTTATATTGCCATCCTGAGATAATCGTCTCCATGCTCCAAATCCATTTTAAAGCCATTTCAAAGGCATTTTGCGCATACATGAAATGAACACATTTTTCTCCAAAACTATAACACATGCAAGCTTGTCCTGTTTGGTGGAGATGATATTTAATAAAATAAGTAGAAATCCACTAAAAGTTTTGTTTGGTTATCTTGCAATCCCGAGATAATCGTCTCCATGCTCCAAATCCATTTTAAAGCCATTTTTAAGGCATTTCGCGCATACATGAAATGAACACATTTTTCTCCAAAACTATAACAGATGCAAGCTTGTCCTGTTTGGTGGAGATGATATTTAATAAAATAAGTAGAAATCCACTAAAAGTTTTGTTTGGTTATCTTGCAATCCCGAGATAATCGTCTCCATGCTCCAAATCCATTTTAAAGCCATTTTTAAGGCATTTCGCGCATACATGAAATGAACACATTTTTCTCCAAAACTATAACAGATGCAAGCTTGTCCTGTTTGGTTGAGATAATATTTAATAAAATAAGTAGAAATCTACTAAAAGTTTCGTTTGTTTATATTGCCATCCTGAGATAATCGTCTCCATGCTCCAAATCCATTTTAAAGCCATTTCAAAGGCATTTTGCGCATACATGAAATGAACACATTTTTCTCCAAAACTATAACACATGCAAGCTTGTCCTGTTTGGTGGAGATGATATTTAATAAAATAACTAGAAATCCACTAAAAGTTTTGTTTGGTTATCTTGCAATCCCGAGATAATCGTCTCCATGCTCCAAATCCATTTTAAAGCCATTTTTAAGGCATTTCGCGCATACATGAAATGAACACATTTTTCTCCAAAACTATAACAGATGCAAGCTTGTCCTGTTTGGTGGAGATGATATTTAATAAAATAAGTAGAAATCCACTAAAAGTTTTGTTTGGTTATCTTGCAATCCCGAGATAATCGTCTCCATGCTCCAAATCCATTTTAAAGCCATTTTTAAGGCATTTCGCGCATACATGAAATGAACACATTTTTCTCCAAAACTAAGATGCAAGCTTGTCCTGTTTGGTGGAGATAATATTTAATAAAATAAGTAGAAATCTACTAAAAGTTTCGTTTGTTTATATTGCCATCCTGAGATAATCGTCTCCATGCTCCAAATCCATTTTAAAGCCATTTCAAAGGCATTTTGCGCATACATGAAATGAACACATTTTTCTCCAAAACTATAACACATGCAAGCTTGTCCTGTTTGGTGGAGATGATATTTAATAAAATAAGTAGAAATCCACTAAAAGTTTTGTTTGGTTATCTTGCAATCCCGAGATAATCGTCTCCATGCTCCAAATCCATTTTAAAGCCATTTTTAAGGCATTTCGCGCATACATGAAATGAACACATTTTTCTCCAAAACTATAACAGATGCAAGCTTGTCCTGTTTGGTGGAGATGATATTTAATAAAATAAGTAGAAATCCACTAAAAGTTTTGTTTGGTTATCTTGCAATCCCGAGATAATCGTCTCCATGCTCCAAATCCATTTTAAAGCCATTTTTAAGGCATTTCGCGCATACATGAAATGAACACATTTTTCTCCAAAACTATAACAGATGCAAGCTTGTCCTGTTTGGTGGAGATGATATTTAATAAAATAAGTAGAAATCCACTAAAAGTTTTGTTTGGTTATCTTGCAATCCCGAGATAATCGTCTCCATGCTCCAAATCCATTTTAAAGCCATTTTTAAGGCATTTCGCGCATACATGAAATGAACACATTTTTCTCCAAAACTATAACAGATGCAAGCTTGTCCTGTTTGGTGGAGATAATATTTAATAAAATAAGTAGATATCTACTAAAAGTTTCGTTTGTTTATATTGCCATCCTGAGATAATCGTCTCCATGCTCCAAATCCATTTTAAAGCCATTTCAAAGGCATTTTGCGCATACATGAAATGAACACATTTTTCTCCAAAACTATAACACATGCAAGCTTGTCCTGTTTGGTGGAGATGATATTTAATAAAATAAGTAGAAATCCATTAAAAGTTTTGTTTGGTTATATTGCAATCCCGAGATAATCGTCTCCATGCTCCAAATCCATTTTAAAGCCATTTTTAAGGCATTTCGCGCATACATGAAATGAACACATTTTTCTCCAAAACTATAACAGATGCAAGCTTGTCCTGTTTGGTGGAGATGATATTTAATAAAATAAGTAGAAATCCACTAAATGTTTTGTTTGGTTATCTTGCAATCCCGAGATAATCGTCTCCATGCTCCAAATCCATTTTAAAGCCATTTCAAAGGCATTTTGCGCATACATGAAATGAACACATTTTTCTCCAAAACTATAACACATGCAAGCTTGTCCTGTTTGGTGGAGATGATATTTAATAAAATAAGTAGAAATCCACTAAAAGTTTTGTTTGGTTATATTGCAATCCCGAGATAATCGTCTCCATGCTCCAAATCCATTTTAAAGCCATTTTTAAGGCATTTTGCGCATACATGAAATGAACACATTTTTCTCCAAAACTATAACAGATGCAAGCTTGTCCTGTTTGGTGGAGATGATATTTAATAAAATAAGTAGAAATCCACTAAAAGTTTTGTTTGGTTATCTTGCAATCCCGAGATAATCGTCTCCATGCTCCAAATCCATTTTAAAGCCATTTCAAAGGCATTTTGCGCATACATGAAATGAACACATTTTTCTCCAAAACTATAACACATGCAAGCTTGTCCTGTTTGGTGGAGATGATATTTAATAAAATAAGTAGAAATCCACTAAAAGTTTTGTTTGGTTATCTTGCAATCCCGAGATAATCGTCTCCATGCTCCAAATCCATTTTAAAGCCATTTTTAAGGCATTTCGCGCATACATGAAATGAACACATTTTTCTCCAAAACTATAACAGATGCAAGCTTGTCCTGTTTGGTGGAGATGATATTTAATAAAATAAGTAGAAATCCACTAAAAGTTTTGTTTGGTTATCTTGCAATCCCGAGATAATCGTCTCCATGCTCCAAATCCATTTTAAAGCCATTTTTAAGGCATTTCGCGCATACATGAAATGAACACATTTTTCTCCAAAACTATAACAGATGCAAGCTTGTCCTGTTTGGTGGAGATGATATTTAATAAAATAAGTAGAAATCCACTAAAAGTTTTGTTTGGTTATCTTGCAATCCCGAGATAATCGTCTCCATGCTCCAAATCCATTTTAAAGCCATTTTTAAGGCATTTCGCGCATACATGAAATGAACACATTTTTCTCCAAAACTATAACAGATGCAAGCTTGTCCTGTTTGGTGGAGATGATATTTAATAAAATAAGTAGAAATCCACTAAAAGTTTTGTTTGGTTATATTGCAATCCCGAGATAATCGTCTCCATGCTCCAAATCCATTTTAAAGCCATTTTTAAGGCATTTCGCGCATACATGAAATGAACACATTTTTCTCCAAAACTATAACAGATGCAAGCTTGTCCTGTTTGGTGGAGATGATATTTAATAAAATAAGTAGAAATCCACTAAAAGTTTTGTTTGGTTATCTTGCAATCCCGAGATAATCGTCTCCATGCTCCAAATCCATTTTAAAGCCATTTTTAAGGCATTTCGCGCATACATGAAATGAACACATTTTTCTCCAAAACTATAACAGATGCAAGCTTGTCCTGTTTGGTGGAGATGATATTTAATAAAATAAGTAGAAATCCACTAAATGTTTTGTTTGGTTATCTTGCAATCCCGAGATAATCGTCTCCATGCTCCAAATCCATTTTAAAGCCATTTTTAAGGCATTTCGCGCATACATGAAATGAACACATTTTTCTCCAAAACTATAACAGATGCAAGCTTGTCCTGTTTGGTGGAGATGATATTTAATAAAATAAGTAGAAATCCACTAAAAGTTTTGTTTGGTTATCTTGCAATCCCGAGATAATCGTCTCCATGCTCCAAATCCATTTTAAAGCCATTTTAAGGCATTTCGCGCATACATGAAATGAACACATTTTTCTCCAAAACTATAATAGATGCAAGCTTGTCCTGTTTGGTGGAGATAATATTTAATAAAATAAGTAGAAATCTACTAAAAGTTTCGTTTGTTTATATTGCCATCCTGAGATAATCGTCTCCATGCTCCAAATCCATTTTAAAGCCATTTCAAAGGCATTTTGCGCATACATGAAATGAACACATTTTTCTCCAAAACTATAACACATGCAAGCTTGTCCTGTTTGGTGGAGATGATATTTAATAAAATAAGTAGAAATCCACTAAAAGTTTTGTTTGGTTATCTTGCAATCCCGAGATAATCGTCTCAATGCTCCAAATCCATTTTAAAGCCATTTTTAAGGCATTTCGCGCATACATGAAATGAACACATTTTTCTCCAAAACTATAACAGATGCAAGCTTGTCCTGTTTGGTGGAGATGATATTTAATAAAATAAGTAGAAATCCACTAAAAGTTTTGTTTGGTTATCTTGCAATCCCGAGATAATAGTCTCCATGCTCCAAATCCATTTTAAAGCCATTTTTAAGGCATTTCGCGCATACATGAAATGAACACATTTTTCTCCAAAACTATAACAGATGCAAGCTTGTCCTGTTTGGTGGAGATTATATTTAATAAAATAAGTAGAAATCCACTAAAAGTTTTGTTTGGTTATCTTGCAATCCCGAGATAATCGTCTCCATGCTCCAAATCCATTTTAAAGCCATTTCAAAGGCATTTTGCGCATACATGAAATGAACACATTTTTCTCCAAAACTATAACACATGCAAGCTTGTCCTGTTTGGTGGAGATGATATTTAATAAAATAAGTAGAAATCCACTAAAAGTTTTGTTTGGTTATCTTGCAATCCCGAGATAATCGTCTCCATGCTCCAAATCCATTTTAAAGCCATTTTTAAGGCATTTCGCGCATACATGAAATGAACACATTTTTCTCCAAAACTATAACAGATGCAAGCTTGTCCTGTTTGGTGGAGATGATATTTAATAAAATAAGTAGAAATCCACTAAAAGTTTTGTTTGGTTATCTTGCAATCCCGAGATAATCGTCTCCATGCTCCAAATCCATTTTAAAGCCATTTTTAAGGCATTTCGCGCATACATGAAATGAACACATTTTTCTCCAAAACTATAACAGATGCAAGCTTGTCCTGTTTGGTGGAGATGATATTTAATAAAATAAGTAGAAATCCACTAAAAGTTTTGTTTGGTTATCTTGCAATCCCGAGATAATCGTCTCCATGCTCCAAATCCATTTTAAAGCCATTTTTAAGGCATTTCGCGCATACATGAAATGAACACATTTTTCTCCAAAACTATAACAGATGCAAGCTTGTCCTGTTTGGTGGAGATGATATTTAATAAAATAAGTAGAAATCCACTAAAAGTTTTGTTTGGTTATCTTGCAATCCCGAGATAATCGTCTCCATGCTCCAAATCCATTTTAAAGCCATTTTTAAGGCATTTCGCTCATAAATGAAATGAACACATTTTTCTCCAAAACTATAACAGATGCAAGCTTGTCCTGTTTGGTGGAGATGATATTTAATAAAATAAGTAGAAATCCACTAAAAGTTTTGTTTGGTTATCTTGCAATCCCGAGATAATCGTCTCCATGCTCCAAATCCATTTTAAAGCCATTTTTAAGGCATTTCGCGCATACATGAAATGAACACATTTTTCTCCAAAACTATAACTGATGCAAGCTTGTCCTGTTTGGTGGAGATGATATTTAATAAAATAAGTAGAAATCCACTAAAAGTTTTGTTTGGTTATCTTGCAATCCCGAGATAATCGTCTCCATGCTCCAAATCCATTTTAAAGCCATTTTTAAGGCATTTCGCGCATACATGAAATGAACACATTTTTCTCCAAAACTATAACAGATGCAAGCTTGTCTTGTTTGGTGGAGATAATATTTAATAAAATAAGTAGAAATCTACTAAAAGTTTCGTTTGTTTATATTGCCATCCTGAGATAATCGTCTCCATGCTCCAAATCCATTTTAAAGCCATTTCAAAGGCATTTTGCGCATACATGAAATGAACACATTTTTCTCCAAAACTATAACACATGCAAGCTTGTCCTGTTTGGTGGAGATGATATTTAATAAAATAAGTAGAAAACCACTAAAAGTTTTGTTTGGTTATCTTGCAATCCCGAGATAATCGTCTCCATGCTCCAAATCCATTTTAAAGCCATTTTTAAGGCATTTCGCGCATACATGAAATGAACACATTTTTCTCCAAAACTATAACAGATGCAAGCTTGTCCTGTTTGGTGGAGATGATATTTAATAAAATAAGTAGAAATCCACTAAAAGTTTTGTTTGGTTATCTTGCAATCCCGAGATAATCGTCTCCATGCTCCAAATCCATTTTAAAGCCATTTTTAAGGCATTTCGCGCATACATGAAATGAACACATTTTTCTCCAAAACTATAACTGATGCAAGCTTGTCCTGTTTGGTGGAGATGATATTTAATAAAATAAGTAGAAATCCACTAAAAGTTTTGTTTGGTTATCTTGCAATCCCGAGATAATCGTCTCCATGCTCCAAATCCATTTTAAAGCCATTTTTAAGGCATTTCGCGCATACATGAAATGAACACATTTTTCTCCAAAACTATAACAGATGCAAGCTTGTCCTGTTTGGTGGAGATGATATTTAATAAAATAAGTAGAAATCCACTAAAAGTTTTGTTTGGTTATCTTGCAATCCCGAGATAATCGTCTCCATGCTCCAAATCCATTTTAAAGCCATTTCAAAGGCATTTTGCGCATACATGAAATGAACACATTTTTCTCCAAAACTATAAAACATGCAAGCTTGTCCTGTTTGGTGGAGATGATATTTAATAAAATAAGTAGAAATCCACTAAAAGTTTTGTTTGGTTATCTTGCAATCCCGAGATAATCGTCTCCATGCTCCAAATCCATTTTAAAGCCATTTTTAAGGCATTTCGCGCATACATGAAATGAACACATTTTTCTCCAAAACTATAACAGATGCAAGCTTGTCCTGTTTGGTGGAGATGATATTTAATAAAATAAGTAGAAATCCACTAAAAGTTTTGTTTGGTTATCTTGCAATCCCGAGATAATCGTCTCCATGCTCCAAATCCATTTTAAAGCCATTTTTAAGGCATTTCGCGCATACATGAAATGAACACATTTTTCTCCAAAACTATAACAGATGCAAGCTTGTCCTGTTTGGTGGAGATGATATTTAATAAAATAAGTAGAAATCCACTAAAAGTTTTGTTTGGTTATCTTGCAATCCCGAGATAATCGTCTCCATGCTCCAAATCCATTTTAAAGCCATTTTTAAGGCATTTCGCGCATACATGAAATGAACACATTTTTCTCCAAAACTATAACAGATGCAAGCTTGTCCTGTTTGGTGGAGATGATATTTAATAAAATAAGTAGAAATCCACTAAAAGTTTTGTTTGGTTATCTTGCAATCCCGAGATAATCGTCTCCATGCTCCAAATCCATTTTAAAGCCATTTTTAAGGCATTTAGCGCATACATGAAATGAACACATTTTTCTCCAAAACTATAACAGATGCAAGCTTGTCCTGTTTGGTGGAGATGATATTTAATAAAATAAGTAGAAATCCACTAAATGTTTTGTTTGGTTATCTTGCAATCCCGAGATAATCGTCTCCATGCTCCAAATCCATTTTAAAGCCATTTTTAAGGCATTTCGCGCATACATGAAATGAACACATTTTTCTCCAAAACTATAACAGATGCAAGCTTGTCCTGTTTGGTGGAGATGATATTTAATAAAATAAGTAGAAATCCACTAAAAGTTTTGTTTGGTTATCTTGCAATCCCGAGATAATCGTCTCCATGCTCCAAATCCATTTTAAAGCCATTTCAAAGGCATTTTGCGCATACATGAAATGAACACATTTTTCTCCAAAACTATAACACATGCAAGCTTGTCCTGTTTGGTGGAGATGATATTTAATAAAATAAGTAGAAATCCACTAAAAGTTTTGTTTGGTTATCTTGCAATCCCGAGATAATCGTCTCCATGCTCCAAATCCATTTTAAAGCCATTTTTAAGGCATTTCGCGCATACATGAAATGAACACATTTTTCTCCAAAACTATAACAGATGCAAGCTTGTCCTGTTTGGTGGAGATGATATTTAATAAAATAAGTAGAAATCCACTAAAAGTTTTGTTTGGTTATCTTGCAATCCCGAGATAATCGTCTCCATGCTCCAAATCCATTTTAAAGCCATTTTTAAGGCATTTCGCGCATACATGAAATGAACACATTTTTCTCCAAAACTATAACAGATGCAAGCTTGTCCTGTTTGGTGGAGATGATATTTAATAAAATAAGTAGAAATCCACTAAAAGTTTTGTTTGGTTATCTTGCAATCCCGAGATAATCGTCTCCATGCTCCAAATCCATTTTAAAGCCATTTTTAAGGCATTTCGCGCATACATGAAATGAACACATTTTTCTCCAAAACTATAACAGATGCAAGCTTGTCCTGTTTGGTGGAGATGATATTTAATAAAATAAGTAGAAATCCACTAAAAGTTTTGTTTGGTTATCTTGCAATCCCGAGATAATCGTCTCCATGCTCCAAATCCATTTTAAAGCCATTTTTAAGGCATTTAGCGCATACATGAAATGAACACATTTTTCTCCAAAACTATAACAGATGCAAGCTTGTCCTGTTTGGTGGAGATGATATTTAATAAAATAAGTAGAAATCCACTAAATGTTTTGTTTGGTTATCTTGCAATCCCGAGATAATCGTCTCCATGCTCCAAATCCATTTTAAAGCCATTTTTAAGGCATTTCGCGCATACATGAAATGAACACATTTTTCTCCAAAACTATAACAGATGCAAGCTTGTCCTGTTTGGTGGAGATGATATTTAATAAAATAAGTAGAAATCCACTAAAAGTTTTGTTTGGTTATCTTGCAATCCCGAGATAATCGTCTCCATGCTCCAAATCCATTTTAAAGCCATTTTTAAGGCATTTCGCGCATACATGAAATGAACACATTTTTCTCCAAAACTATAACAGATGCAAGCTAGTCCTGTTTGGTGGAGATGATATTTAATAAAATAAGTAGAAATCCACTAAAAGTTTTGTTTGGTTATCTTGCAATCCCGAGATAATCGTCTCCATGCTCCAAATCCATTTTAAAGCCATTTTTAAGGCATTTCGCGCATACATGAAATGAACACATTTTTCTCCAAAACTATAACAGATGCAAGCTTGTCCTGTTTGGTGGAGATAATATTTAATAAAATAAGTAGAAATCTACTAAAAGTTTCGTTTGTTTATATTGCCATCCTGAGATAATCGTCTCCATGCTCCAAATCCATTTTAAAGCCATTTCAAAGGCATTTTGCGCATACATGAAATGAACACATTTTTCTCCAAAACTATAACACATGCAAGCTTGTCCTGTTTGGTGGAGATGATATTTAATAAAATAAGTAGAAATCCACTAAAAGTTTTGTTTGGTTATCTTGCAATCCCGAGATAATCGTCTCAATGCTCCAAATCCATTTTAAAGCCATTTTTAAGGCATTTCGCGCATACATGAAATGAACACATTTTTCTCCAAAACTATAACAGATGCAAGCTTGTCCTGTTTGGTGGAGATGATATTTAATAAAATAAGTAGAAATCCACTAAAAGTTTTGTTTGGTTATCTTGCAATCCCGAGATAATCGTCTCCATGCTCCAAATCCATTTTAAAGCCATTTTTAAGGCATTTCGCGCATACATGAAATGAACACATTTTTCTCCAAAACTATAACAGATGCAAGCTTGTCCTGTTTGGTGGAGATTATATTTAATAAAATAAGTAGAAATCCATTAAAAGTTTTGTTTGGTTATCTTGCAATCCCGAGATAATCGTCTCCATGCTCCAAATCCATTTTAAAGCCATTTCAAAGGCATTTTGCGCATACATGAAATGAACACATTTTTCTCCAAAACTATAACACATGCAAGCTTGTCCTGTTTGGTGGAGATGATATTTAATAAAATAAGTAGAAATCCACTAAAAGTTTTGTTTGGTTATCTTGCAATCCCGAGATAATCGTCTCCATGCTCCAAATCCATTTTAAAGCCATTTTTAAGGCATTTCGCGCATACATGAAATGAACACATTTTTCTCCAAAACTATAACAGATGCAAGCTTGTCCTGTTTGGTGGAGATGATATTTAATAAAATAAGTAGAAATCCACTAAAAGTTTTGTTTGGTTATCTTGCAATCCCGAGATAATCGTCTCCATGCTCCAAATCTATTTTAAAGCCATTTTTAAGGCATTTCGCGCATACATGAAATGAACACATTTTTCTCCAAAACTATAACAGATGCAAGCTTGTCCTGTTTGGTGGAGATGATATTTAATAAAATAAGTAGAAATACACTAAACGTTTTGTTTGGTTATCTTGCAATCCCGAGATAATCGTCTCCATGCTCCAAATCCATTTTAAAGCCATTTTTAAGGCATTTCGCGCATACATGAAATGAACACATTTTTCTCCAAAACTATAACAGATGCAAGCTTGTCCTGTTTGGTGGAGATGATATTTAATAAAATAAGTAGAAATCCACTAAAAGTTTTGTTTGGTTATCTTGCAATCCCGAGATAATCGTCTCCATGCTCCAAATCCATTTTAAAGCCATTTTTAAGGCATTTCGCTCATAAATGAAATGAACACATTTTTCTCCAAAACTATAACAGATGCAAGCTTGTCCTGTTTGGTGGAGATGATATTTAATAAAATAAGTAGAAATCCACTAAAAGTTTTGTTTGGTTATCTTGCAATCCCGAGATAATCGTCTCCATGCTCCAAATCCATTTTAAAGCCATTTTTAAGGCATTTCGCGCATACATGAAATGAACACATTTTTCTCCAAAACTATAACTGATGCAAGCTTGTCCTGTTTGGTGGAGATGATATTTAATAAAATAAGTAGAAATCCACTAAAAGTTTTGTTTGGTTATCTTGCAATCCCGAGATAATCGTCTCCATGCTCCAAATCCATTTTAAAGCCATTTTTAAGGCATTTCGCGCATACATGAAATGAACACATTTTTCTCCAAAACTATAACAGATGCAAGCTTGTCCTGTTTGGTGGAGATAATATTTAATAAAATAAGTAGAAATCTACTAAAAGTTTCGTTTGTTTATATTGCCATCCTGAGATAATCGTCTCCATGCTCCAAATCCATTTTAAAGCCATTTCAAAGGCATTTTGCGCATACATGAAATGAACACATTTTTCTCCAAAACTATAACACATGCAAGCTTGTCCTGTTTGGTGGAGATGATATTTAATAAAATAAGTAGAAAACCACTAAAAGTTTTGTTTGGTTATCTTGCAATCCCGAGATAATCGTCTCCATGCTCCAAATCCATTTTAAAGCCATTTTTAAGGCATTTCGCGCATACATGAAATGAACACATTTTTCTCCAAAACTATAACAGATGCAAGCTTGTCCTGTTTGGTGGAGATGATATTTAATAAAATAAGTAGAAATCCACTAAAAGTTTTGTTTGGTTATCTTGCAATCCCGAGATAATCGTCTCCATGCTCCAAATCCATTTTAAAGCCATTTCAAAGGCATTTTGCGCATACATGAAATGAACACATTTTTCTCCAAAACTATAACACATGCAAGCTTGTCCTGTTTGGTGGAGATGATATTTAATAAAATAAGTAGAAATCCACTAAAAGTTTTGTTTGGTTATCTTGCAATCCCGAGATAATCGTCTCCATGCTCCAAATCCATTTTAAAGCCATTTTTAAGGCATTTCGCGCATACATGAAATGAACACATTTTTCTCCAAAACTATAACAGATGCAAGCTTGTCCTGTTTGGTGGAGATGATATTTAATAAAATAAGTAGAAATCCACTAAAAGTTTTGTTTGGTTATCTTGCAATCCCGAGATAATCGTCTCCATGCTCCAAATCCATTTTAAAGCCATTTTTAAGGCATTTCGCGCATACATGAAATGAACACATTTTTCTCCAAAACTATAACAGATGCAAGCTTGTCCTGTTTGGTGGAGATGATATTTAATAAAATAAGTAGAAATCCACTAAAAGTTTTGTTTGGTTATCTTGCAATCCCGAGATAATCGTCTCCATGCTCCAAATCCATTTTAAAGCCATTTTTAAGGCATTTCGCTCATAAATGAAATGAACACATTTTTCTCCAAAACTATAACAGATGCAAGCTTGTCCTGTTTGGTGGAGATGATATTTAATAAAATAAGTAGAAATCCACTAAAAGTTTTGTTTGGTTATCTTGCAATCCCGAGATAATCGTCTCCATGCTCCAAATCCATTTTAAAGCCATTTTTAAGGCATTTCGCGCATACATGAAATGAACACATTTTTCTCCAAAACTATAACTGATGCAAGCTTGTCCTGTTTGGTGGAGATGATATTTAATAAAATAAGTAGAAATCCACTAAAAGTTTTGTTTGGTTATCTTGCAATCCCGAGATAATCGTCTCCATGCTCCAAATCCATTTTAAAGCCATTTTTAAGGCATTTCGCGCATACATGAAATGAACACATTTTTCTCCAAAACTATAACAGATGCAAGCTTGTCCTGTTTGGTGGAGATAATATTTAATAAAATAAGTAGAAATCTACTAAAAGTTTCGTTTGTTTATATTGCCATCCTGAGATAATCGTCTCCATGCTCCAAATCCATTTTAAAGCCATTTCAAAGGCATTTTGCGCATACATGAAATGAACACATTTTTCTCCAAAACTATAACACATGCAAGCTTGTCCTGTTTGGTGGAGATGATATTTAATAAAATAAGTAGAAAACCACTAAAAGTTTTGTTTGGTTATCTTGCAATCCCGAGATAATCGTCTCCATGCTCCAAATCCATTTTAAAGCCATTTTTAAGGCATTTCGCGCATACATGAAATGAACACATTTTTCTCCAAAACTATAACAGATGCAAGCTTGTCCTGTTTGGTGGAGATGATATTTAATAAAATAAGTAGAAATCCACTAAAAGTTTTGTTTGGTTATCTTGCAATCCCGAGATAATCGTCTCCATGCTCCAAATCCATTTTAAAGCCATTTTTAAGGCATTTCGCGCATACATGAAATGAACACATTTTTCTCCAAAACTATAACTGATGCAAGCTTGTCCTGTTTGGTGGAGATGATATTTAATAAAATAAGTAGAAATCCACTAAAAGTTTTGTTTGGTTATCTTGCAATCCCGAGATAATCGTCTCCATGCTCCAAATCCATTTTAAAGCCATTTTTAAGGCATTTCGCGCATACATGAAATGAACACATTTTTCTCCAAAACTATAACAGATGCAAGCTTGTCCTGTTTGGTGGAGATGATATTTAATAAAATAAGTAGAAATCCACTAAAAGTTTTGTTTGGTTATCTTGCAATCCCGAGATAATCGTCTCCATGCTCCAAATCCATTTTAAAGCCATTTCAAAGGCATTTTGCGCATACATGAAATGAACACATTTTTCTCCAAAACTATAACACATGCAAGCTTGTCCTGTTTGGTGGAGATGATATTTAATAAAATAAGTAGAAATCCACTAAAAGTTTTGTTTGGTTATCTTGCAATCCCGAGATAATCGTCTCCATGCTCCAAATCCATTTTAAAGCCATTTTTAAGGCATTTCGCGCATACATGAAATGAACACATTTTTCTCCAAAACTATAACAGATGCAAGCTTGTCCTGTTTGGTGGAGATGATATTTAATAAAATAAGTAGAAATCCACTAAAAGTTTTGTTTGGTTATCTTGCAATCCCGAGATAATCGTCTCCATGCTCCAAATCCATTTTAAAGCCATTTTTAAGGCATTTCGCGCATACATGAAATGAACACATTTTTCTCCAAAACTATAACAGATGCAAGCTTGTCCTGTTTGGTGGAGATGATATTTAATAAAATAAGTAGAAATCCACTAAAAGTTTTGTTTGGTTATCTTGCAATCCCGAGATAATCGTCTCCATGCTCCAAATCCATTTTAAAGCCATTTTTAAGGCATTTAGCGCATACATGAAATGAACACATTTTTCTCCAAAACTATAACAGATGCAAGCTTGTCCTGTTTGGTGGAGATGATATTTAATAAAATAAGTAGAAATCCACTAAATGTTTTGTTTGGTTATCTTGCAATCCCGAGATAATCGTCTCCATGCTCCAAATCCATTTTAAAGCCATTTTTAAGGCATTTCGCGCATACATGAAATGAACACATTTTTCTCCAAAACTATAACAGATGCAAGCTTGTCCTGTTTGGTGGAGATGATATTTAATAAAATAAGTAGAAATCCACTAAAAGTTTTGTTTGGTTATCTTGCAATCCCGAGATAATCGTCTCCATGCTCCAAATCCATTTTAAAGCCATTTTTAAGGCATTTCGCGCATACATGAAATGAACACATTTTTCTCCAAAACTATAACAGATGCAAGCTTGTCCTGTTTGGTGGAGATGATATTTAATAAAATAAGTAGAAATCCACTAAAAGTTTTGTTTGGTTATCTTGCAATCCCGAGATAATCGTCTCCATGCTCCAAATCCATTTTAAAGCCATTTCAAAGGCATTTTGCGCATACATGAAATGAACACATTTTTCTCCAAAACTATAACACATGCAAGCTTGTCCTGTTTGGTGGAGATGATATTTAATAAAATAAGTAGAAATCCACTAAAAGTTTTGTTTGGTTATCTTGCAATCCCGAGATAATCGTCTCCATGCTCCAAATCCATTTTAAAGCCATTTTTAAGGCATTTCGCGCATACATGAAATGAACACATTTTTCTCCAAAACTATAACAGATGCAAGCTTGTCCTGTTTGGTGGAGATGATATTTAATAAAATAAGTAGAAATCCACTAAAAGTTTTGTTTGGTTATCTTGCAATCCCGAGATAATCGTCTCCATGCTCCAAATCCATTTTAAAGCCATTTTTAAGGCATTTCGCGCATACATGAAATGAACACATTTTTCTCCAAAACTATAACAGATGCAAGCTTGTCCTGTTTGGTGGAGATGATATTTAATAAAATAAGTAGAAATCCACTAAAAGTTTTGTTTGGTTATCTTGCAATCCCGAGATAATCGTCTCCATGCTCCAAATCCATTTTAAAGCCATTTTTAAGGCATTTAGCGCATACATGAAATGAACACATTTTTCTCCAAAACTATAACAGATGCAAGCTTGTCCTGTTTGGTGGAGATGATATTTAATAAAATAAGTAGAAATCCACTAAATGTTTTGTTTGGTTATCTTGCAATCCCGAGATAATCGTCTCCATGCTCCAAATCCATTTTAAAGCCATTTTTAAGGCATTTAGCGCATACATGAAATGAACACATTTTTCTCCAAAACTATAACAGATGCAAGCTTGTCCTGTTTGGTGGAGATGATATTTAATAAAATAAGTAGAAATCCACTAAATGTTTTGTTTGGTTATCTTGCAATCCCGAGATAATCGTCTCCATGCTCCAAATCCATTTTAAAGCCATTTTTAAGGCATTTCGCGCATACATGAAATGAACACATTTTTCTCCAAAACTATAACAGATGCAAGCTTGTCCTGTTTGGTGGAGATGATATTTAATAAAATAAGTAGAAATCCACTAAAAGTTTTGTTTGGTTATCTTGCAATCCCGAGATAATCGTCTCCATGCTCCAAATCCATTTTAAAGCCATTTTTAAGGCATTTCGCGCATACATGAAATGAACACATTTTTCTCCAAAACTATAACAGATGCAAGCTTGTCCTGTTTGGTGGAGATGATATTTAATAAAATAAGTAGAAATCCACTAAAAGTTTTGTTTGGTTATCTTGCAATCCCGAGATAATCGTCTCCATGCTCCAAATCCATTTTAAAGCCATTTCAAAGGCATTTTGCGCATACATGAAATGAACACATTTTTCTCCAAAACTATAACACATGCAAGCTTGTCCTGTTTGGTGGAGATGATATTTAATAAAATAAGTAGAAATCCACTAAAAGTTTTGTTTGGTTATCTCGCAATCCCGAGATAATCGTCTCCATGCTCCAAATCCATTTTAAAGCCATTTTTAAGGCATTTCGCGCATACATGAAATGAACACATTTTTCTCCAAAACTATAACAGATGCAAGCTTGTCCTGTTTGGTGGAGATGATATTTAATAAAATAAGTAGAAATCCACTAAAAGTTTTGTTTGGTTATCTTGCAATCCCGAGATAATCGTCTCCATGCTCCAAATCCATTTTAAAGCCATTTTTAAGGCATTTCGCGCATACATGAAATGAACACATTTTTCTCCAAAACTATAACAGATGCAAGCTTGTCCTGTTTGGTGGAGATGATATTTAATAAAATAAGTAGAAATCCACTAAAAGTTTTGTTTGGTTATCTTGCAATCCCGAGATAATCGTCTCCATGCTCCAAATCCATTTTAAAGCCATTTTTAAGGCATTTAGCGCATACTTGAAATGAACACATTTTTCTCCAAAACTATAACAGATGCAAGCTTGTCCTGTTTGGTGGAGATGATATTTAATAAAATAAGTAGAAATCCACTAAATGTTTTGTTTGGTTATCTTGCAATCCCGAGATAATCGTCTCCATGCTCCAAATCCATTTTAAAGCCATTTTTAAGGCATTTCGCGCATACATGAAATGAACACATTTTTCTCCAAAACTATAACAGATGCAAGCTTGTCCTGTTTGGTGGAGATGATATTTAATAAAATAAGTAGAAATCCACTAAAAGTTTTGTTTGGTTATCTTGCAATCCCGAGATAATCGTCTCCATGCTCCAAATCCATTTTAAAGCCATTTTTAAGGCATTTCGCGCATACATGAAATGAACACATTTTTCTCCAAAACTATAACAGATGCAAGCTAGTCCTGTTTGGTGGAGATGATATTTAATAAAATAAGTAGAAATCCACTAAAAGTTTTGTTTGGTTATCTTGCAATCCCGAGATAATCGTCTCCATGCTCCAAATCCATTTTAAAGCCATTTTTAAGGCATTTCGCGCATACATGAAATGAACACATTTTTCTCCAAAACTATAACAGATGCAAGCTTGTCCTGTTTGGTGGAGATAATATTTAATAAAATAAGTAGAAATCTACTAAAAGTTTCGTTTGTTTATATTGCCATCCTGAGATAATCGTCTCCATGCTCCAAATCCATTTTAAAGCCATTTCAAAGGCATTTTGCGCATACATGAAATGAACACATTTTTCTCCAAAACTATAACACATGCAAGCTTGTCCTGTTTGGTGGAGATGATATTTAATAAAATAAGTAGAAATCCACTAAAAGTTTTGTTTGGTTATCTTGCAATCCCGAGATAATCGTCTCAATGCTCCAAATCCATTTTAAAGCCATTTTTAAGGCATTTCGCGCATACATGAAATGAACACATTTTTCTCCAAAACTATAACAGATGCAAGCTTGTCCTGTTTGGTGGAGATGATATTTAATAAAATAAGTAGAAATCCACTAAAAGTTTTGTTTGGTTATCTTGCAATCCCGAGATAATCGTCTCCATGCTCCAAATCCATTTTAAAGCCATTTTTAAGGCATTTCGCGCATACATGAAATGAACACATTTTTCTCCAAAACTATAACAGATGCAAGCTTGTCCTGTTTGGTGGAGATTATATTTAATAAAATAAGTAGAAATCCACTAAAAGTTTTGTTTGGTTATCTTGCAATACCGAGATAATCGTCTCCATGCTCCAAATCCATTTTAAAGCCATTTCAAAGGCATTTTGCGCATACATGAAATGAACACATTTTTCTCCAAAACTATAACACATGCAAGCTTGTCCTGTTTGGTGGAGATGATATTTAATAAAATAAGTAGAAATCCACTAAAAGTTTTGTTTGGTTATCTTGCAATCCCGAGATAATCGTCTCCATGCTCCAAATCCATTTTAAAGCCATTTTTAAGGCATTTCGCGCATACATGAAATGAACACATTTTTCTCCAAAACTATAACAGATGCAAGCTTGTCCTGTTTGGTGGAGATGATATTTAATAAAATAAGTAGAAATCCACTAAAAGTTTTGTTTGGTTATCTTGCAATCCCGAGATAATCGTCTCCATGCTCCAAATCTATTTTAAAGCCATTTTTAAGGCATTTCGCGCATACATGAAATGAACACATTTTTCTCCAAAACTATAACAGATGCAAGCTTGTCCTGTTTGGTGGAGATGATATTTAATAAAATAAGTAGAAATACACTAAAAGTTTTGTTTGGTTATCTTGCAATCCCGAGATAATCGTCTCCATGCTCCAAATCCATTTTAAAGCCATTTTTAAGGCATTTCGCGCATACATGAAATGAACACATTTTTCTCCAAAACTATAACAGATGCAAGCTTGTCCTGTTTGGTGGAGATGATATTTAATAAAATAAGTAGAAATCCACTAAAAGTTTTGTTTGGTTATCTTGCAATCCCGAGATAATCGTCTCCATGCTCCAAATCCATTTTAAAGCCATTTTTAAGGCATTTCGCTCATAAATGAAATGAACACATTTTTCTCCAAAACTATAACAGATGCAAGCTTGTCCTGTTTGGTGGAGATGATATTTAATAAAATAAGTAGAAATCCACTAAAAGTTTTGTTTGGTTATCTTGCAATCCCGAGATAATCGTCTCCATGCTCCAAATCCATTTTAAAGCCATTTTTAAGGCATTTCGCGCATACATGAAATGAACACATTTTTCTCCAAAACTATAACTGATGCAAGCTTGTCCTGTTTGGTGGAGATGATATTTAATAAAATAAGTAGAAATCCACTAAAAGTTTTGTTTGGTTATCTTGCAATCCCGAGATAATCGTCTCCATGCTCCAAATCCATTTTAAAGCCATTTTTAAGGCATTTCGCGCATACATGAAATGAACACATTTTTCTCCAAAACTATAACAGATGCAAGCTTGTCCTGTTTGGTGGAGATAATATTTAATAAAATAAGTAGAAATCTACTAAAAGTTTCGTTTGTTTATATTGCCATCCTGAGATAATCGTCTCCATGCTCCAAATCCATTTTAAAGCCATTTCAAAGGCATTTTGCGCATACATGAAATGAACACATTTTTCTCCAAAACTATAACACATGCAAGCTTGTCCTGTTTGGTGGAGATGATGTTTAATAAAATAAGTAGAAATCCACTAAAAGTTTTGTTTGGTTATCTTGCAATCCCGAGATAATCGTCTCCATGCTCCAAATCCATTTTAAAGCCATTTTTAAGGCATTTCGCACATACATGAAATGAACACATTTTTCTCCAAAACTATAACAGATGCAAGCTTGTCCTGTTTGGTGGAGATGATATTTAATAAAATAAGTAGAAATCCACTAAAAGTTTTGTTTGGTTATCTTGCAATCCCGAGATAATCGTCTCCATGCTCCAAATCCATTTTAAAGCCATTTTTAAGGCATTTCGCGCATACATGAAATGAACACATTTTTCTCCAAAACTATAACAGATGCAAGCTTGTCCTGTTTGGTGGAGATGATATTTAATAAAATAAGTAGAAATCCACTAAAAGTTTTGTTTGGTTATCTTGCAATCCCGAGATAATCGTCTCCATGCTCCAAATCCATTTTAAAGCCATTTTTAAGGCATTTCGCGCATACATGAAATGAACACATTTTTCTCCAAAACTATAACACATGCAAGCTTGTCCTGTTTGGTGGAGATGATATTTAATAAAATAAGTAGAAAACCACTAAAAGTTTTGTTTGGTTATCTTGCAATCCCGAGATAATCGTCTCCATGCTCCAAATCCATTTTAAAGCCATTTTTAAGGCATTTCGCGCATACATGAAATGAACACATTTTTCTCCAAAACTATAACAGATGCAAGCTTGTCCTGTTTGGTGGAGATGATATTTAATAAAATAAGTAGAAATCCACTAAAAGTTTTGTTTGGTTATCTTGCAATCCCGAGATAATCGTCTCCATGCTCCAAATCCATTTTAAAGCCATTTCAAAGGCATTTTGCGCATACATGAAATGAACACATTTTTCTCCAAAACTATAACACATGCAAGCTTGTCCTGTTTGGTGGAGATGATATTTAATAAAATAAGTAGAAATCCACTAAAAGTTTTGTTTGGTTATCTTGCAATCCCGAGATAATCGTCTCCATGCTCCAAATCCATTTAAAGCCATTTTTAAGGCATTTCGCGCATACATGAAATGAACACATTTTTCTCCAAAACTATAACAGATGCAAGCTTGTCCTGTTTGGTGGAGATGATATTTAATAAAATAAGTAGAAATCCACTAAAAGTTTTGTTTGGTTATCTTGCAATCCCGAGATAATCGTCTCCATGCTCCAAATCCATTTTAAAGCCATTTTTAAGGCATTTCGCGCATACATGAAATGAACACATTTTTCTCCAAAACTATAACAGATGCAAGCTTGTCCTGTTTGGTGGAGATGATATTTAATAAAATAAGTAGAAATCCACTAAAAGTTTTGTTTGGTTATCTTGCAATCCCGAGATAATCGTCTCCATGCTCCAAATCCATTTTAAAGCCATTTTTAAGGCATTTCGCGCATACATGAAATGAACACATTTTTCTCCAAAACTATAACAGATGCAAGCTTGTCCTGTTTGGTGGAGATGATATTTAATAAAATAAGTAGAAATCCACTAAAAGTTTTGTTTGGTTATATTGCAATCCCGAGATAATCGTCTCCATGCTCCAAATCCATTTTAAAGCCATTTTTAAGGCATTTCGCGCATACATGAAATGAACACATTTTTCTCCAAAACTATAACAGATGCAAGCTTGTCCTGTTTGGTGGAGATGATATTTAATAAAATAAGTAGAAATCCACTAAAAGTTTTGTTTGGTTATCTTGCAATCCCGAGATAATCGTCTCCATGCTCCAAATCCATTTTAAAGCCATTTTTAAGGCATTTCGCGCATACATGAAATGAACACATTTTTCTCCAAAACTATAACAGATGCAAGCTTGTCCTGTTTGGTGGAGATGATATTTAATAAAATAAGTAGAAATCCACTAAAAGTTTTGTTTGGTTATCTTGCAATCCCGAGATAATCGTCTCCATGCTCCAAATCCATTTTAAAGCCATTTTTAAGGCATTTCGCGCATACATGAAATGAACACATTTTTCTCCAAAACTATAACAGATGCAAGCTTGTCCTGTTTGGTGGAGATAATATTTAATAAAATAAGTAGAAATCTACTAAAAGTTTCGTTTGTTTATATTGCCATCCTGAGATAATCGTCTCCATGCTCCAAATCCATTTTAAAGCCATTTCAAAGGCATTTTGCGCATACATGAAATGAACACATTTTTCTCCAAAACTATAACACATGCAAGCTTGTCCTGTTTGGTGGAGATGATATTTAATAAAATAAGTAGAAATCCACTAAAAGTTTTGTTTGGTTATCTTGCAATCCCGAGATAATCGTCTCCATGCTCCAAATCCATTTTAAAGCCATTTTTAAGGCATTTCGCGCATACATGAAATGAACACATTTTTCTCCAAAACTATAACAGATGCAAGCTTGTCCTGTTTGGTGGAGATGATATTTAATAAAATAAGTAGAAATCCATCAAAAGTTTTGTTTGGTTATCTTGCAATCCCGAGATAATCGTCTCCATGCTCCAAATCCATTTTAAAGCCATTTTTAAGGCATTTCGCGCATACATGAAATGAACACATTTTTCTCCAAAACTATAACACATGCAAGCTTGTCCTGTTTGGTGGAGATGATATTTAATAAAATAAGTAGAAATCCACTAAAAGTTTTGTTTGGTTATCTTGCAATCCCGAGATAATCGTCTCCATGCTCCAAATCCATTTTAAAGCCATTTTTAAGGCATTTCGCGCATACATGAAATGAACACATTTTTCTCCAAAACTATAACAGATGCAAGCTTGTCCTGTTTGGTGGAGATGATATTTAATAAAATAAGTAGAAATCTACTAAAAGTTTCGTTTGTTTATATTGCCATCCTGAGATAATCGTCTCCATGCTCCAAATCCATTTTAAAGCCATTTCAAAGGCATTTTGCGCATACATGAAATGAACACATTTTTCTCCAAAACTATAACACATGCAAGCTTGTCCTGTTTGGTGGAGATGATATTTAATAAAATAAGTAGAAATCCACTAAAAGTTTTGTTTGGTTATCTTGCAATCCCGAGATAATCGTCTCCATGCTCCAAATCCATTTTAAAGCCATTTTTAAGGCATTTCGCGCATACATGAAATGAACACATTTTTCTCCAAAACTATAACAGATGCAAGCTTGTCCTGTTTGGTGGAGATGATATTTAATAAAATAAGTAGAAATCCACTAAAAGTTTTGTTTGGTTATCTTGCAATCCCGAGATAATCGTCTCCATGCTCCAAATCCATTTTAAAGCCATTTTTAAGGCATTTCGCGCATACATGAAATGAACACATTTTTCTCCAAAACTATAACAGATGCAAGCTTGTCCTGTTTGGTGGAGATGATATTTAATAAAATAAGTAGAAATCCACTAAAAGTTTTGTTTGGTTATCTTGCAATCCCGAGATAATCGTCTCCATGCTCCAAATCCATTTTAAAGCGATTTTTAAGGCATTTCGCGCATACATGAAATGAACACATTTTTCTCCAAAACTATAACAGATGCAAGCTTGTCCTGTTTGGTGGAGATGATATTTAATAAAATAAGTAGAAATCCACTAAAAGTTTTGTTTGGTTATCTTGCAATCCCGAGATAATCGTCTCCATGCTCCAAATCCATTTTAAAGCCTTTTCAAAGGCATTTTGCGCATACATGAAATGAACACATTTTTCTCCAAAACTATAACACATGCAAGCTTGTCCTGTTTGGTGGAGATGATATTTAATAAAATAAGTAGAAATCCACTAAAAGTTTTGTTTGGTTATCTTGCAATCCCGAGATAATCGTCTCCATGCTCCAAATCCATTTTAAAGCCATTTTTAAGGCATTTCGCGCATACATGAAATGAACACATTTTTCTCCAAAACTATAACAGATGCAAGCTTGTCCTGTTTGGTGGAGATGATATTTAATAAAATAAGTAGAAATCCACTAAAAGTTTTGTTTGGTTATCTTGCAATCCCGAGATAATCGTCTCCATGCTCCAAATCCATTTTAAAGCCATTTCAAGGCATTTCGCGCATACATGAAATTAACACATTTTTCTCCAAAACTATAACAGATGCAAGCTTGTCCTGTTTGGTGGAGATGATATTTAATAAAATAAGTAGAAATCCACTAAAAGTTTTGTTTGGTTATCTTGCAATCCCGAGATAATCGTCTCCATGCTCCAAATCCATTTTAAAGCCATTTTTAAGGCATTTCGCGCATACATGAAATGAACACATTTTTCTCCAAAACTATAACAGATGCAAGCTTGTCCTGTTTGGTGGAGATGATATTTAATAAAATAAGTAGAAATCCACTAAAAGTTTTGTTTGGTTATCTTGCAATCCCGAGATAATCGTTTCCATGCTCCAAATCCATTTTAAAGCCATTTTTAAGGCATTTCGCGCATACATGAAATGAACACATTTTTCTCCAAAACTATAACAGATGCAAGCTTGTCCTGTTTGGTGGAGATGATATTTAATAAAATAAGTAGAAATCCACTAAAAGTTTTGTTTGGTTATCTTGCAATCCCGAGATAATCGTCTCCATGCTCCAAATCCATTTTAAAGCCATTTTTAAGGCATTTCGCGCATACATGAAATGAACACATTTTTCTCCAAAACTATAACAGATGCAAGCTTGTCCTGTTTGGTGGAGATGATATTTAATAAAATAAGTAGAAATTAACTAAAAGTTTTGTTTGGTTATCTTGCAATCCCGAGATAATCGTCTCCATGCTCCAAATCCATTTTAAAGCCATTTTTAAGGCATTTCGCGCATACATGAAATGAACACATTTTTCTCCAAAACTATAACAGATGCAAGCTTGTCCTGTTTGGTGGAGATAATATTTAATAAAATAAGTAGAAATCTACTAAAAGTTTCGTTTGTTTATATTGCCATCCTGAGATAATCGTCTCCATGCTCCAAATCCATTTTAAAGCCATTTCAAAGGCATTTTGCGCATACATGAAATGAACACATTTTTCTCCAAAACTATAACACATGCAAGCTTGTCCTGTTTGGTGGAGATGATATTTAATAAAATAAGTAGAAATCTACTAAAAGTTTCGTTTGTTTATATTGCCATCCCGAGATAATCGTCTCCATGCTCCAAATCCATTTTAAAGCCATTTTTAAGGCATTTCGCGCATACATGAAATGAACACATTTTTCTCCAAAACTATAACAGATGCAAGCTTGTCCTGTTTGGTGGAGATGATATTTAATAAAATAAGTAGAAATCCATCAAAAGTTTTGTTTGGTTATCTTGCAATCCCGAGATAATCGTCTCCATGCTCCAAATCCATTTTAAAGCCATTTTTAAGGCATTTCGCGCATACATGAAATGAACACATTTTTCTCCAAAACTATAACAGATGCAAGCTTGTCCTGTTTGGTGGAGATGATATTTAATAAAATAAGTAGAAATCCACTAAAAGTTTTGTTTGGTTATCTTGCAATCCCGAGATAATCGTCTCCATGCTCCAAATCCATTTTAAAGCCATTTCAAAGGCATTTTGCGCATACATGAAATGAACACATTTTTCTCCAAAACTATAACACATGCAAGCTTGTCCTGTTTGGTGGAGATGATATTTAATAAAATAAGTAGAAATCCACTAAAAGTTTTGTTTGGTTATCTTGCAATCCCGAGATAATCGTCTCCATGCTCCAAATCCATTTTAAAGCCATTTTTAAGGCATTTCGCGCATACATGAAATGAACACATTTTTCTCCAAAACTATAACAGATGCAAGCTTGTCCTGTTTGGTGGAGATGATATTTAATAAAATAAGTAGAAATCTACTAAAAGTTTCGTTTGTTTATATTGCCATCCTGAGATAATCGTCTCCATGCTCCAAATCCATTTTAAAGCCATTTCAAAGGCATTTTGCGCATACATGAAATGAACACATTTTTCTCCAAAACTATAACACATGCAAGCTTGTCCTGTTTGGTGGAGATGATATTTAATAAAATAAGTAGAAATCCACTAAAAGTTTTGTTTGGTTATCTTGCAATCCCGAGATAATCGTCTCCATGCTCCAAATCCATTTTAAAGCCATTTTTAAGGCATTTCGCGCATACATGAAATGAACACATTTTTCTCCAAAACTATAACAGATGCAAGCTTGTCCTGTTTGGTGGAGATGATATTTAATAAAATAAGTAGAAATCCACTAAAAGTTTTGTTTGGTTATCTTGCAATCCCGAGATAATCGTCTCCATGCTCCAAATCCATTTTAAAGCCATTTTTAAGGCATTTCGCGCATACATGAAATGAACACATTTTTCTCCAAAACTATAACAGATGCAAGCTTGTCCTGTTTGGTGGAGATGATATTTAATAAAATAAGTAGAAATCCACTAAAAGTTTTGTTTGGTTATCTTGCAATCCCGAGATAATCGTCTCCATGCTCCAAATCCATTTTAAAGCGATTTTTAAGGCATTTCGCGCATACATGAAATGAACACATTTTTCTCCAAAACTATAACAGATGCAAGCTTGTCCTGTTTGGTGGAGATGATATTTAATAAAATAAGTAGAAATCCACTAAAAGTTTTGTTTGGTTATCTTGCAATCCCGAGATAATCGTCTCCATGCTCCAAATCCATTTTAAAGCCTTTTCAAAGGCATTTTGCGCATACATGAAATGAACACATTTTTCTCCAAAACTATAACACATGCAAGCTTGTCCTGTTTGGTGGAGATGATATTTAATAAAATAAGTAGAAATCCACTAAAAGTTTTGTTTGGTTATCTTGCAATCCCGAGATAATCGTCTCCATGCTCCAAATCCATTTTAAAGCCATTTTTAAGGCATTTCGCGCATACATGAAATGAACACATTTTTCTCCAAAACTATAACAGATGCAAGCTTGTCCTGTTTGGTGGAGATGATATTTAATAAAATAAGTAGAAATCCACTAAAAGTTTTGTTTGGTTATCTTGCAATCCCGAGATAATCGTCTCCATGCTCCAAATCCATTTTAAAGCCATTTCAAGGCATTTCGCGCATACATGAAATTAACACATTTTTCTCCAAAACTATAACAGATGCAAGCTTGTCCTGTTTGGTGGAGATGATATTTAATAAAATAAGTAGAAATCCACTAAAAGTTTTGTTTGGTTATCTTGCAATCCCGAGATAATCGTCTCCATGCTCCAAATCCATTTTAAAGCCATTTTTAAGGCATTTCGCGCATACATGAAATGAACACATTTTTCTCCAAAACTATAACAGATGCAAGCTTGTCCTGTTTGGTGGAGATGATATTTAATAAAATAAGTAGAAATCCACTAAAAGTTTTGTTTGGTTATCTTGCAATCCCGAGATAATCGTTTCCATGCTCCAAATCCATTTTAAAGCCATTTTTAAGGCATTTCGCGCATACATGAAATGAACACATTTTTCTCCAAAACTATAACAGATGCAAGCTTGTCCTGTTTGGTGGAGATGATATTTAATAAAATAAGTAGAAATCCACTAAAAGTTTTGTTTGGTTATCTTGCAATCCCGAGATAATCGTCTCCATGCTCCAAATCCATTTTAAAGCCATTTTTAAGGCATTTCGCGCATACATGAAATGAACACATTTTTCTCCAAAACTATAACAGATGCAAGCTTGTCCTGTTTGGTGGAGATGATATTTAATAAAATAAGTAGAAATTAACTAAAAGTTTTGTTTGGTTATCTTGCAATCCCGAGATAATCGTCTCCATGCTCCAAATCCATTTTAAAGCCATTTTTAAGGCATTTCGCGCATACATGAAATGAACACATTTTTCTCCAAAACTATAACAGATGCAAGCTTGTCCTGTTTGGTGGAGATAATATTTAATAAAATAAGTAGAAATCTACTAAAAGTTTCGTTTGTTTATATTGCCATCCTGAGATAATCGTCTCCATGCTCCAAATCCATTTTAAAGCCATTTCAAAGGCATTTTGCGCATACATGAAATGAACACATTTTTCTCCAAAACTATAACACATGCAAGCTTGTCCTGTTTGGTGGAGATGATATTTAATAAAATAAGTAGAAATCTACTAAAAGTTTCGTTTGTTTATATTGCCATCCTGAGATAATCGTCTCCATGCTCCAAATCCATTTTAAAGCCATTTCAAAGGCATTTTGCGCATACATGAAATGAACACATTTTTCTCCAAAACTATAACACATGCAAGCTTGTCCTGTTTGGTGGAGATGATATTTAATAAAATAAGTAGAAATCCACTAAAAGTTTTGTTTGGTTATCTTGCAATCCCGAGATAATCGTCTCCATGCGCCAAATCCATTTTAAAGCCATTTTTAAGGCATTTCGCGCATACATGAAATGAACACATTTTTCTCCAAAACTATAACAGATGCAAGCTTGTCCTGTTTGGTGGAGATGATATTTATTAAAATAAGTAGAAATCCACTAAAAGTTTTGTTTGGTTATCTTGCAATCCCGAGATAATCGTCTCCATGCTCCAAATCCATTTTAAAGCCATTTTTAAGGCATTTCGCGCATACATGAAATGAACACATTTTTCTCCAAAACTATAACAGATGCAAGCTTGTCCTGTTTGGTGGAGATGATATTTAATAAAATAAGTAGAAATCCACTAAAAGTTTTGTTTGGTTATCTTGCAATCCCGAGATAATCGTCTCCATGCTCCAAATCCATTTTAAAGCCATTTTTAAGGCATTTCGCGCATACATGAAATGAACACATTTTTCTCCAAAACTATAACAGATGCAAGCTTGTCCTGTTTGGTGGAGATGATATTTAATAAAATAAGTAGAAATCCACTAAAAGTTTTGTTTGGTTATCTTGCAATCCCGAGATAATCGTCTCCATGCTCCAAATCCATTTTAAAGCCATTTCAAAGGCATTTTGCGCATACATGAAATGAACACATTTTTCTCCAAAACTATAACACATGCAAGCTTGTCCTGTTTGGTGGAGATGATATTTAATAAAATAAGTAGAAATCCACTAAAAGTTTTGTTTGGTTATCTTGCAATCCCGAGATAATCGTCTCCATGCTCCAAATCCATTTTAAAGCCATTTTTAAGGCATTTCGCGCATACATGAAATGAACACATTTTTCTCCAAAAGTATAACAGATGCAAGCTTGTCCTGTTTGGTGGAGATGATATTTAATAAAATAAGTAGAAATCCACTAAAAGTTTTGTTTGGTTATCTTGCAATCCCGAGATAATCGTCTCCATGCTCCAAATCCATTTTAAAGCCATTTTTAAGGCATTTCGCGCATACATGAAATGAACACATTTTTCTCCAAAACTATAACAGATGCAAGCTTGTCCTGTTTGGTGGAGATGATATTTAATAAAATAAGTAGAAATCCACTAAAAGTTTTGTTTGGTTATCTTGCAATCCCGAGATAATCGTCTCCATGCTCCAAATCCATTTTAAAGCCATTTCAAAGGCATTTTGCGCATACATGAAATGAACACATTTTTCTCCAAAACTATAACACATGCAAGCTTGTCCTGTTTGGTGGAGATGATATTTAATAAAATAAGTAGAAATCCACTAAAAGTTTTGTTTGGTTATCTTGCAATCCCGAGATAATCGTCTCCATGCTCCAAATCCATTTTAAAGCCATTTTTAAGGCATTTCGCGCATACATGAAATGAACACATTTTTCTCCAAAACTATAACAGATGCAAGCTTGTCCTGTTTGGTGGAGATGATATTTAATAAAATAAGTAGAAATCCACTAAAAGTTTTGTTTGGTTATCTTGCAATCCCGAGATAATCGTCTCCATGCTCCAAATCCATTTTAAAGCCATTTTTAAGGCATTTCGCGCATACATGAAATGAACACATTTTTCTCCAAAACTATAACAGATGCAAGCTTGTCCTGTTTGGTGGAGATGATATTTAATAAAATAAGTAGAAATCCACTAAAAGTTTTGTTTGGTTATCTTGCAATCCCGAGATAATCGTCTCCATGCTCCAAATCCATTTTAAAGCCATTTTTAAGGCATTTCGCGCATACATGAAATGAACACATTTTTCTTCAAAACTATAACAGATGCAAGCTTGTCCTGTTTGGTGGAGATGATATTTAATAAAATAAGTAGAAATCCACTAAAAGTTTTGTTTGGTTATCTTGCAATCCCGAGATAATCGTCTCCATGCTCCAAATCCATTTTAAAGCCATTTTTAAGGCATTTCGCGCATACATGAAATGAACACATTTTTCTCCAAAACTATAACAGATGCAAGCTTGTCCTGTTTGGTGGAGATGATATTTAATAAAATAAGTAGAAATCCACTAAACGTTTTGTTTGGTTATCTTGCAATCCCGAGATAATCGTCTCCATGCTCCAAATCAATTTTAAAGCCATTTTTAAGGCATTTCGCGCATACATGAAATGAACACATTTTTCTCCAAAACTATAACAGATGCAAGCTTGTCCTGTTTGGTGGAGATGATATTTAATAAAATAAGTAGAAATCCACTAAAAGTTTTGTTTGGTTATCTTGCAATCCCGAGATAATCGTCTCCATGCTCCAAATCCATTTTAAAGCCATTTTTAAGGCATTTCGCGCATACATGAAATGAACACATTTTTCTCCAAAACTATAACAGATGCAAGCTTGTCCTGTTTGGTGGAGATGATATTTAATAAAATAAGTAGAAATCCACTAAAAGTTTTGTTTGGTTATCTTGCAATCCCGAGATAATCGTCTCCATGCTCCAAATCCATTTTAAAGCCATTTTTAAGGCATTTCGCGCATACATGAAATGAACACATTTTTCTCCAAAACTATAACAGATGCAAGCTTGTCCTGTTTGGTGGAGATGATATTTAATAAAATAAGTAGAAATCCACTAAAAGTTTTGTTTGGTTATCTTGCAATCCCGAGATAATCGTCTCCATGCTCCAAATCCATTTTAAAGCCATTTTTAAGGCATTTCGCGCATACATGAAATGAACACATTTTTCTCCAAAACTATAACAGATGCAAGCTTGTCCTGTTTGGTGGAGATGATATTTAATAAAATAAGTAGAAATTAACTAAAAGTTTTGTTTGGTTATCTTGCAATCCCGAGATAATCGTCTCCATGCTCCAAATCCATTTTAAAGCCATTTTTAAGGCATTTCGCGCATACATGAAATGAACACATTTTTCTCCAAAACTATAACAGATGCAAGCTTGTCCTGTTTGGTGGAGATAATATTTAATAAAATAAGTAGAAATCTACTAAAAGTTTCGTTTGTTTATATTGCCATCCTGAGATAATCGTCTCCATGCTCCAAATCCATTTTAAAGCCATTTCAAAGGCATTTTGCGCATACATGAAATGAACACATTTTTCTCCAAAACTATAACACATGCAAGCTTGTCCTGTTTGGTGGAGATGATATTTAATAAAATAAGTAGAAATCCACTAAAAGTTTTGTTTGGTTATCTTGCAATCCCGAGATAATCGTCTCCATGCTCCAAATCCATTTTAAAGCCATTTTTAAGGCATTTCGCGCATACATGAAATGAACACATTTTTCTCCAAAACTATAACAGATGCAAGCTTGTCCTGTTTGGTGGAGATGATATTTAATAAAATAAGTAGAAATCCACTAAAAGTTTTGTTTGGTTATCTTGCAATCCCGAGATAATCGTCTCCATGCTCCAAATCCATTTTAAAGCCATTTCAAAGGCATTTTGCGCATACATGAAATGAACACATTTTTCTCCAAAACTATAACACATGCAAGCTTGTCCTGTTTGGTGGAGATGATATTTAATAAAATAAGTAGAAATCCACTAAAAGTTTTGTTTGGTTATCTTGCAATCCCGAGATAATCGTCTCCATGCTCCAAATCCATTTTAAAGCCATTTTTAAGGCATTTCGCGCATACATGAAATGAACACATTTTTCTCCAAAACTATAACAGATGCAAGCTTGTCCTGTTTGGTGGAGATGATATTTAATAAAATAAGTAGAAATCCACTAAAAGTTTTGTTTGGTTATCTTGCAATCCCGAGATAATCGTCTCCATGCTCCAAATCCATTTTAAAGCCATTTTTAAGGCATTTCGCGCATACATGAAATGAACACATTTTTCTCCAAAACTATACCAGATGCAAGCTTGTCCTGTTTGGTGGAGATGATATTTAATAAAATAAGTAGAAATCCACTAAAAGTTTTGTTTGGTTATCTTGCAATCCCGAGATAATCGTCTCCATGCTCCAAATCCATTTTAAAGCCATTTTTAAGGCATTTCGCGCATACATGAAATGAACACATTTTTCTCCAAAACTATAACAGATGCAAGCTTGTCCTGTTTGGTGGAGATAATATTTAATAAAATAAGTAGAAATCTACTAAAAGTTTCGTTTGTTTATATTGCCATCCTGAGATAATCGTCTCCATGCTCCAAATCCATTTTAAAGCCATTTCAAAGGCATTTTGCGCATACATGAAATGAACACATTTTTCTCCAAAACTATAACACATGCAAGCTTGTCCTGTTTGGTGGAGATGATATTTAATAAAATAAGTAGAAATCCACTAAAAGTTTTGTTTGGTTATCTTGCAATCCCGAGATAATCGTCTCCATGCTCCAAATCCATTTGAAAGCCATTTTTAAGGCATTTCGCGCATACATGAAATGAACACATTTTTCTCCAAAACTATAACAGATGCAAGCTTGTCCTGTTTGGTGGAGATGATATTTAATAAAATAAGTAGAAATCCACTAAAAGTTTTGTTTGGTTATCTTGCAATCCCGAGATAATCGTCTCCATGCTCCAAATCCATTTTAAAGCCATTTTTAAGGCATTTCGCGCATACATGAAATGAACACATTTTTCTCCAAAACTATAACACATGCAAGCTTGTCCTGTTTGGTGGAGATGATATTTAATAAAATAAGTAGAAATCCACTAAAAGTTTTGTTTGGTTATCTTGCAATCCCGAGATAATCGTCTCCATGCTCCAAATCCATTTTAAAGCCATTTTTAAGGCATTTCGCGCATACATGAAATGAACACATTTTTCTCCAAAACTATAACAGATGCAAGCTTGTCCTGTTTGGTGGAGATGATATTTAATAAAATAAGTAGAAATCCACTAAAAGTTTTGTTTGGTTATCTTGCAATCCCGAGATAATCGTCTCCATGCTCCAAATCCATTTTAAAGCCATTTTTAAGGCATTTCGCGCATACATGAAATGAACACATTTTTCTCCAAAACTATAACAGATGCAAGCTTGTCCTGTTTGGTGGAGATGATATTTAATAAAATAAGTAGAAATCCACTAAAAGTTTTGTTTGGTTATATTGCAATCCCGAGATAATCGTCTCCATGCTCCAAATCCATTTTAAAGCCATTTTTAAGGCATTTCGCGCATACATGAAATGAACACATTTTTCTCCAAAACTATAACAGATGCAAGCTTGTCCTGTTTGGTGGAGATGATATTTAATAAAATAAGTAGAAATCCACTAAAAGTTTTGTTTGGTTATCTTGCAATCCCGAGATAATCGTCTTCATGCTCCAAATCCATTTTAAAGCCATTTTTAAGGCATTTCGCGCATACATGAAATGAACACATTTTTCTCCAAAACTATAACAGATGCAAGCTTGTCCTGTTTGGTGGAGATGATATTTAATAAAATAAGTAGAAATCCACTAAAAGTTTTGTTTGGTTATCTTGCAATCCCGAGATAATCGTCTCCATGCTCCAAATCCATTTTAAAGCCATTTTTAAGGCATTTCGCGCATACATGAAATGAACACATTTTTCTCCAAAACTATAACAGATGCAAGCTTGTCCTGTTTGGTGGAGATGATATTTAATAAAATAAGTAGAAATCCACTAAAAGTTTTGTTTGGTTATCTTGCAATCCCGAGATAATCGTCTCCATGCTCCAAATCCATTTTAAAGCCATTTTTAAGGCATTTCGCGCATACATGAAATGAACACATTTTTCTCCAAAACTATAACAGATGCAAGCTTGTCCTGTTTGGTGGAGATGATATTTAATAAAATAAGTAGAAATCCACTAAAAGTTTTGTTTGGTTATATTGCAATCCCGAGATAATCGTCTCCATGCTCCAAATCCATTTTAAAGCCATTTTTAAGGCATTTCGCGCATACATGAAATGAACACATTTTTCTCCAAAACTATAACAGATGCAAGCTTGTCCTGTTTGGTGGAGATGATATTTAATAAAATAAGTAGAAATCCACTAAAAGTTTTGTTTGGTTATCTTGCAATCCCGAGATAATCGTCTTCATGCTCCAAATCCATTTTAAAGCCATTTTTAAGGCATTTCGCGCATACATGAAATGAACACATTTTTCTCCAAAACTATAACAGATGCAAGCTTGTCCTGTTTGGTGGAGATAATATTTAATAAAATAAGTAGAAATCTACTAAATGTTTCGTTTGTTTATATTGCCATCCTGAGATAATCGTCTCCATGCTCCAAATCCATTTTAAAGCCATTTCAAAGGCATTTTGCGCATACATGAAATGAACACATTTTTCTCCAAAACTATAACACATGCAAGCTTGTCCTGTTTGGTGGAGATGATATTTAATAAAATAAGTAGAAATCCACTAAAAGTTTTGTTTGGTTATCTTGCAATCCCGAGATAATCGTCTCCATGCTCCAAATCCATTTTAAAGCCATTTTTAAGGCATTTCGCGCATACATGAAATGAACACATTTTTCTCCAAAACTATAACAGATGCAAGCTTGTCCTGTTTGGTGGAGATGATATTTAATAAAATAAGTAGAAATCCACTAAAAGTTTTGTTTGGTTATCTTGCAATCCCGAGATAATCGTCTCCATGCTCCAAATCCATTTTAAAGCCATTTTTAAGGCATTTCGCGCATACATGAAATGAACACATTTTTCTCCAAAACTATAACAGATGCAAGCTTGTCCTGTTTGGTGGAGATGATATTTAATAAAATAAGTAGAAATCCACTAAAAGTTTTGTTTGGTTATCTTGCAATCCCGAGATAATCGTCTCCATGCTCCAAATCCATTTTAAAGCCATTTTTAAGGCATTTCGCGCATACATGAAATGAACACATTTTTCTCCAAAACTATAACAGATGCAAGCTTGTCCTGTTTGGTGGAGATGATATTTAATAAAATAAGTAGAAATCCACTAAAAGTTTTGTTTGGTTATATTGCAATCCCGAGATAATCGTCTCCATGCTCCAAATCCATTTTAAAGCCATTTTTAAGGCATTTCGCGCATACATGAAATGAACACATTTTTCTCCAAAACTATAACAGATGCAAGCTTGTCCTGTTTGGTGGAGATGATATTTAATAAAATAAGTAGAAATCCACTAAAAGTTTTGTTTGGTTATCTTGCAATCCCGAGATAATCGTCTTCATGCTCCAAATCCATTTTAAAGCCATTTTTAAGGCATTTCGCGCATACATGAAATGAACACATTTTTCTCCAAAACTATAACAGATGCAAGCTTGTCCTGTTTGGTGGAGATAATATTTAATAAAATAAGTAGAAATCTACTAAATGTTTCGTTTGTTTATATTGCCATCCTGAGATAATCGTCTCCATGCTCCAAATCCATTTTAAAGCCATTTCAAAGGCATTTTGCGCATACATGAAATGAACACATTTTTCTCCAAAACTATAACACATGCAAGCTTGTCCTGTTTGGTGGAGATGATATTTAATAAAATAAGTAGAAATCCACTAAAAGTTTTGTTTGGTTATCTTGCAATCCCGAGATAATCGTCTCCATGCTCCAAATCCATTTTAAAGCCATTTTTAAGGCATTTCGCGCATACATGAAATGAACACATTTTTCTCCAAAACTATAACAGATGCAAGCTTGTCCTGTTTGGTGGAGATGATATTTAATAAAATAAGTAGAAATCCACTAAAAGTTTTGTTTGGTTATCTTGCAATCCCGAGATAATCGTCTTCATGCTCCAAATCCATTTTAAAGCCATTTTTAAGGCATTTCGCGCATACATGAAATGAACACATTTTTCTCCAAAACTATAACAGATGCAAGCTTGTCCTGTTTGGTGGAGATGATATTTAATAAAATAAGTAGAAATCCACTAAAAGTTTTGTTTGGTTATCTTGCAATCCCGAGATAATCGTCTCCATGCTCCAAATCCATTTTAAAGCCATTTTTAAGGCATTTTGCGCATACATGAAATGAACACATTTTTCTCCAAAACTATAACAGATGCAAGCTTGTCCTGTTTGGTGGAGATGATATTTAATAAAATAAGTAGAAATCCACTAAAAGTTTTGTTTGGTTATCTTGCAATCCCGAGATAATCGTCTCCATGCTCCAAATCCATTTTAAAGCCATTTTTAAGGCATTTCGCGCATACATGAAATGAACACATTTTTCTCCAAAACTATAACAGATGCAAGCTTGTCCTGTTTGGTGGAGATGATATTTAATAAAATAAGTAGAAATCCACTAAAAGTTTTGTTTGGTTATCTTGCAATCCCGAGATAATCGTCTTCATGCTCCAAATCCATTTTAAAGCCATTTTTAAGGCATTTCGCGCATACATGAAATGAACACATTTTTCTCCAAAACTATAACAGATGCAAGCTTGTCCTGTTTGGTGGAGATAATATTTAATAAAATAAGTAGAAATCTACTAAATGTTTCGTTTGTTTATATTGCCATCCTGAGATAATCGTCTCCATGCTCCAAATCCATTTTAAAGCCATTTCAAAGGCATTTTGCGCATACATGAAATGAACACATTTTTCTCCAAAACTATAACACATGCAAGCTTGTCCTGTTTGGTGGAGATGATATTTAATAAAATAAGTAGAAATCCACTAAAAGTTTTGTTTGGTTATCTTGCAATCCCGAGATAATCGTCTCCATGCTCCAAATCCATTTTAAAGCCATTTTTAAGGCATTTCGCGCATACATGAAATGAACACATTTTTCTCCAAAACTATAACAGATGCAAGCTTGTCCTGTTTGGTGGAGATGATATTTAATAAAATAAGTAGAAATCCACTAAAAGTTTTGTTTGGTTATCTTGCAATCCCGAGATAATCGTCTCCATGCTCCAAATCCATTTTAAAGCCATTTTTAAGGCATTTCGCGCATACATGAAATGAACACATTTTTCTCCAAAACTATAACAGATGCAAGCTTGTCCTGTTTGGTGGAGATGATATTTAATAAAATAAGTAGAAATCCACTAAAAGTTTTGTTTGGTTATCTTGCAATCCCGAGATAATCGTCTCCATGCTCCAAATCCATTTTAAAGCCATTTTTAAGGCATTTCGCGCATACATGAAATGAACACATTTTTCTCCAAAACTATAACAGATGCAAGCTTGTCCTGTTTGGTGGAGATGATATTTAATAAAATAAGTAGAAATCCACTAAAAGTTTTGTTTGGTTATCTTGCAATCCCGAGATAATCGTCTCCATGCTCCAAATCCATTTTAAAGCCATTTTTAAGGCATTTCGCGCATACATGAAATGAACACATTTTTCTCTAAAACTATAACAGATGCAAGCTTGTCCTGTTTGGTGGAGATGATATTTAATAAAATAAGTAGAAATCCACTAAAAGTTTTGTTTGGTTATCTTGCAATCCCGAGATAATCGTCTCGATGCTCCAAATCCATTTTAAAGCCATTTTTAAGGCATTTCGCGCATACATGAAATGAACACATTTTTCTCCAAAACTATAACAGATGCAAGCTTGTCCTGTTTGGTGGAGATGATATTTAATAAAATAAGTAGAAATCCACTAAAAGTTTTGTTTGGTTATCTTGCAATCCCGAGATAATCGTCTCCATGCTCCAAATCCATTTTAAAACCATTTCAAAGGCATTTTGCGCATACATGAAATGAACACATTTTTCTCCAAAACTATAACACATGCAAGCTTGTCCTGTTTGGTGGAGATGATATTTAATAAAATAAGTAGAAATCCACTAAAAGTTTTGTTTGGTTATCTTGCAATCCCGAGATAATCGTCTCCATGCTCCAAATCCATTTTAAAGCCATTTTTAAGGCATTTCGCGCATACATGAAATGAACACATTTTTCTCCAAAACTATAACAGATGCAAGCTTGTCCTGTTTGGTGGAGATGATATTTAATAAAATAAGTAGAAATCCACTAAAAGTTTTGTTTGGTTATCTTGCAATCCCGAGATAATCGTCTCCATGCTCCAAATCCATTTTAAAGCCATTTTTAAGGCATTTCGCGCATACATGAAATGAACACATTTTTCTCCAAAACTATAACAGATGCAAGCTTGTCCTGTTTGGTGGAGATGATATTTAATAAAATAAGTAGAAATCCACTAACATTTTTGTTTGGTTATCTTGCAATCCCGAGATAATCGTCTCCATGCTCCAAATCCATTTTAAAGCCATTTTTAAGGCATTTCGCGCATACATGAAATGAACACATTTTTCTCCAAAACTATAACAGATGCAAGCTTGTCCTGTTTGGTGGAGATGATATTTAATAAAATAAGTAGAAATCCACTAAAAGTTTTGTTTGGTTATCTTGCAATCCCGAGATAATCGTCTCCATGCTCCAAATCCATTTTAAAGCCATTTTTAAGGCATTTCGCGCATACATGAAATGAACACATTTTTCTCCAAAACTATAACAGATGCAAGCTTGTCCTGTTTGGTGGAGATGATATTTAATAAAATAAGTAGAAATCCACTAAAAGTTTTGTTTGGTTATCTTGCAATCCCGAGATAATCGTCTCCATGCTCCAAATCCATTTTAAAGCCATTTTTAAGGCATTTCGCGCATACATGAAATGAACACATTTTTCTCCAAAACTATAACAGATGCAAGCTTGTCCTGTTTGGTGGAGATGATATTTAATAAAATAAGTAGAAATCCACTAAAATTTTTGTTTGGTTATCTTGCAATCCCGAGATAATCGTCTCCATGCTCCAAATCCATTTTAAAGCCATTTTTAAGGCATTTCGCGCATACATGAAATGAACACATTTTTCTCCAAAACTATAACAGATGCAAGCTTGTCCTGTTTGGTGGAGATGATATTTAATAAAATAAGTAGAAATCCACTAAAAGTTTTGTTTGGTTATATTGCAATCCCGAGATAATCGTCTCCATGCTCCAAATCCATTTTAAAGCCATTTTTAAGGCATTTCGCGCATACATGAAATGAACACATTTTTCTCCAAAACTATAACAGATGCAAGCTTGTCCTGTTTGGTGGAGATGATATTTAATAAAATAAGTAGAAATCCACTAAAAGTTTTGTTTGGTTATCTTGCAATCCCGAGATAATCGTCTCCATGCTCCAAATCCATTTTAAAGCCATTTTTAAGGCATTTCGCGCATACATGAAATGAACACATTTTTCTCCAAAACTATAACAGATGCAAGCTTGTCCTGTTTGGTGGAGATAATATTTAATAAAATAAGTAGAAATCTACTAAAAGTTTCGTTTGTTTATATTGCCATCCTGAGATAATCGTCTCCATGCTCCAAATCCATTTTAAAGCCATTTCAAAGGCATTTTGCGCATACATGAAATGAACACATTTTTCTCCAAAACTATAACACATGCAAGCTTGTCCTGTTTGGTGGAGATGATATTTAATAAAATAAGTAGAAATCCACTAAAAGTTTTGTTTGGTTATCTTGCAATCCCGAGATAATCGTCTCCATGCTCCAAATCCATTTTAAAGCCATTTTTAAGGCATTTCGTGCATACATGAAATGAACACATTTTTCTCCAAAACTATAACAGATGCAAGCTTGTCCTGTTTGGTGGAGATGATATTTAATAAAATAAGTAGAAATCCACTAAAAGTTTTGTTTGGTTATCTTGCAATCCCGAGATAATCGTCTCCATGCTCCAAATCCATTTTAAAGCCATTTCAAAGGCATTTTGCGCATACATGAAATGAACACATTTTTCTCCAAAACTATAACACATGCAAGCTTGTCCTGTTTGGTGGAGATGATATTTAATAAAATAAGTAGAAATCCACTAAAAGTTTTGTTTGGTTATCTTGCAATCCCGAGATAATCGTCTCCATGCTCCAAATCCATTTTAAAGCCATTTTTAAGGCATTTCGCGCATACATGAAATGAACACATTTTTCTCCAAAACTATAACAGATGCAAGCTTGTCCTGTTTGGTGGAGATGATATTTAATAAAATAAGTAGAAATCCACTAAAAGTTTTGTTTGGTTATCTTGCAATCCCGAGATAATCGTCTCCATGCTCCAAATCCATTTTAAAGCCATTTTTAAGGCATTTCGCGCATACATGAAATGAACACATTTTTCTCCAAAACTATAACAGATGCAAGCTTGTCCTGTTTGGTGGAGATGATATTTAATAAAATAAGTAGAAATCCACTAAAAGTTTTGTTTGGTTATATTGCAATCCCGAGATAATCGTCTCCATGCTCCAAATCCATTTTAAAGCCATTTTTAAGGCATTTCGCGCATACATGAAATGAACACATTTTTCTCCAAAACTATAACAGATGCAAGCTTGTCCTGTTTGGTGGAGATGATATTTAATAAAATAAGTAGAAATCCACTAAAAGTTTTGTTTGGTTATCTTGCAATCCCGAGATAATCGTCTCCATGCTCCAAATCCATTTTAAAGCCATTTTTAAGGCATTTCGCGCATACATGAAATGAACACATTTTTCTCCAAAACTATAACAGATGCAAGCTTGTCCTGTTTGGTGGAGATAATATTTAATAAAATAAGTAGAAATCTACTAAAAGTTTCGTTTGTTTATATTGCCATCCTGAGATAATCGTCTCCATGCTCCAAATCCATTTTAAAGCCATTTCAAAGGCATTTTGCGCATACATGAAATGAACACATTTTTCTCCAAAACTATAACACATGCAAGCTTGTCCTGTTTGGTGGAGATGATATTTAATAAAATAAGTAGAAATCCACTAAAAGTTTTGTTTGGTTATCTTGCAATCCCGAGATAATCGTCTCCATGCTCCAAATCCATTTTAAAGCCATTTTTAAGGCATTTCGTGCATACATGAAATGAACACATTTTTCTCCAAAACTATAACAGATGCAAGCTTGTCCTGTTTGGTGGAGATGATATTTAATAAAATAAGTAGAAATCCACTAAAAGTTTTGTTTGGTTATCTTGCAATCCCGAGATAATCGTCTCCATGCTCCAAATCCATTTTAAAGCCATTTCAAAGGCATTTTGCGCATACATGAAATGAACACATTTTTCTCCAAAACTATAACACATGCAAGCTTGTCCTGTTTGGTGGAGATGATATTTAATAAAATAAGTAGAAATCCACTAAAAGTTTTGTTTGGTTATCTTGCAATCCCGAGATAATCGTCTCCATGCTCCAAATCCATTTTAAAGCCATTTTTAAGGCATTTCGCGCATACATGAAATGAACACATTTTTCTCCAAAACTATAACAGATGCAAGCTTGTCCTATTTGGTGGAGATGATATTTAATAAAATAAGTAGAAATCCACTAAAAGTTTTGTTTGGTTATCTTGCAATCCCGAGATAATCGTCTCCATGCTCCAAATCCATTTTAAAGCCATTTTTAAGGCATTTCGCGCATACATGAAATGAACACATTTTTCTCCAAAACTATAACAGATGCAAGCTTGTCCTGTTTGGTGGAGATGATATTTAATAAAATAAGTAGAAATCCACTAAAAGTTTTGTTTGGTTATATTGCAATCCCGAGATAATCGTCTCCATGCTCCAAATCCATTTTAAAGCCATTTTTAAGGCATTTCGCGCATACATGAAATGAACACATTTTTCTCCAAAACTATAACAGATGCAAGCTTGTCCTGTTTGGCGGAGATGATATTTAATAAAATAAGTAGAAATCCACTAAAAGTTTTGTTTGGTTATCTTGCAATCCCGAGATAATCGTCTCCATGCTCCAAATCCATTTTAAAGCCATTTTTAAGGCATTTCGCGCATACATGAAATGAACACATTTTTCTCCAAAACTATAACAGATGCAAGCTTGTCCTGTTTGGTGGAGATAATATTTAATAAAATAAGTAGAAATCTACTAAAAGTTTCGTTTGTTTATATTGCCATCCTGAGATAATCGTCTCCATGCTCCAAATCCATTTTAAAGCCATTTCAAAGGCATTTTGCGCATACATGAAATGAACACATTTTTCTCCAAAACTATAACACATGCAAGCTTGTCCTGTTTGGTGGAGATGATATTTAATAAAATAAGTAGAAATCCACTAAAAGTTTTGTTTGGTTATCTTGCAATCCCGAGATAATCGTCTCCATGCTCCAAATCCATTTTAAAGCCATTTTTAAGGCATTTCGCGCATACATGAAATGAACACATTTTTCTCCAAAACTATAACAGATGCAAGCTTGTCCTGTTTGGTGGAGATAATATTTAATAAAATAAGTAGAAATCTACTAAAAGTTTCGTTTGTTTATATTGCCATCCTGAGATAATCGTCTCCATGCTCCAAATCCATTTTAAAGCCATTTCAAAGGCATTTTGCGCATACATGAAATGAACACATTTTTCTCCAAAACTATAACACATGCAAGCTTGTCCTGTTTGGTGGAGATGATATTTAATAAAATAAGTAGAAATCCACTAAAAGTTTTGTTTGGTTATCTTGCAATCCCGAGATAATCGTCTCCATGCTCCAAATCCATTTTAAAGCCATTTTTAAGGCATTTCGCGCATACATGAAATGAACACATTTTTCTCCAAAACTATAACAGATGCAAGCTTGTCCTGTTTGGTGGAGATGATATTTAATAAAATAAGTAGAAATCCACTAAAAGTTTTGTTTGGTTATATTGCAATCCCGAGATAATCGTCTCCATGCTCCAAATCCATTTTAAAGCCATTTTTAAGGCATTTCGCGCATACATGAAATGAACACATTTTTCTCCAAAACTATAACAGATGCAAGCTTGTCCTGTTTGGTGGAGATGATATTTAATAAAATAAGTAGAAATCCACTAAAAGTTTTGTTTGGTTATCTTGCAATCCCGAGATAATCGTCTCCATGCTCCAAATCCATTTTAAAGCCATTTTTAAGGCATTTCGCGCATACATGAAATGAACACATTTTTCTCCAAAACTATAACAGATGCAAGCTTGTCCTGTTTGGTGGAGATAATATTTAATAAAATAAGTAGAAATCTACTAAAAGTTTCGTTTGTTTATATTGCCATCCTGAGATAATCGTCTCCATGCTCCAAATCCATTTTAAAGCCATTTCAAAGGCATTTTGCGCATACATGAAATGAACACATTTTTCTCCAAAACTATAACACATGCAAGCTTGTCCTGTTTGGTGGAGATGATATTTAATAAAATAAGTAGAAATCCACTAAAAGTTTTGTTTGGTTATCTTGCAATCCCGAGATAATCGTCTCCATGCTCCAAATCCATTTTAAAGCCATTTTTAAGGCATTTCGTGCATACATGAAATGAACACATTTTTCTCCAAAACTATAACAGATGCAAGCTTGTCCTGTTTGGTGGAGATGATATTTAATAAAATAAGTAGAAATCCACTAAAAGTTTTGTTTGGTTATCTTGCAATCCCGAGATAATCGTCTCCATGCTCCAAATCCATTTTAAAGCCATTTCAAAGGCATTTTGCGCATACATGAAATGAACACATTTTTCTCCAAAACTATAACACATGCAAGCTTGTCCTGTTTGGTGGAGATGATATTTAATAAAATAAGTAGAAATCCACTAAAAGTTTTGTTTGGTTATCTTGCAATCCCGAGATAATCGTCTCCATGCTCCAAATCCATTTTAAAGCCATTTTTAAGGCATTTCGCGCATACATGAAATGAACACATTTTTCTCCAAAACTATAACAGATGCAAGCTTGTCCTGTTTGGTGGAGATGATATTTAATAAAATAAGTAGAAATCCACTAAAAGTTTTGTTTGGTTATCTTGCAATCCCGAGATAATCGTCTCCATGCTCCAAATCCATTTTAAAGCCATTTTTAAGGCATTTCGCGCATACATGAAATGAACACATTTTTCTCCAAAACTATAACAGATGCAAGCTTGTCCTGTTTGGTGGAGATGATATTTAATAAAATAAGTAGAAATCCACTAAAAGTTTTGTTTGGTTATATTGCAATCCCGAGATAATCGTCTCCATGCTCCAAATCCATTTTAAAGCCATTTTTAAGGCATTTCGCGCATACATGAAATGAACACATTTTTCTCCAAAACTATAACAGATGCAAGCTTGTCCTGTTTGGTGGAGATGATATTTAATAAAATAAGTAGAAATCCACTAAAAGTTTTGTTTGGTTATCTTGCAATCCCGAGATAATCGTCTCCATGCTCCAAATCCATTTTAAAGCCATTTTTAAGGCATTTCGCGCATACATGAAATGAACACATTTTTCTCCAAAACTATAACAGATGCAAGCTTGTCCTGTTTGGTGGAGATAATATTTAATAAAATAAGTAGAAATCTACTAAAAGTTTCGTTTGTTTATATTGCCATCCTGAGATAATCGTCTCCATGCTCCAAATCCATTTTAAAGCCATTTCAAAGGCATTTTGCGCATACATGAAATGAACACATTTTTCTCCAAAACTATAACACATGCAAGCTTGTCCTGTTTGGTGGAGATGATATTTAATAAAATAAGTAGAAATCCACTAAAAGTTTTGTTTGGTTATCTTGCAATCCCGAGATAATCGTCTCCATGCTCCAAATCCATTTTAAAGCCATTTCAAAGGCATTTTGCGCATACATGAAATGAACACATTTTTCTCCAAAACTATAACACATGCAAGCTTGTCCTGTTTGGTGGAGATGATATTTAATAAAATAAGTAGAAATCCACTAAAAGTTTTGTTTGGTTATCTTGCAATCCCGAGATAATCGTCTCCATGCTCCAAATCCATTTTAAAGCCATTTTTAAGGCATTTCGCGCATACATGAAATGAACACATTTTTCTCCAAAACTATAACAGATGCAAGCTTGTCCTATTTGGTGGAGATGATATTTAATAAAATAAGTAGAAATCCACTAAAAGTTTTGTTTGGTTATCTTGCAATCCCGAGATAATCGTCTCCATGCTCCAAATCCATTTTAAAGCCATTTTTAAGGCATTTCGCGCATACATGAAATGAACACATTTTTCTCCAAAACTATAACAGATGCAAGCTTGTCCTGTTTGGTGGAGATGATATTTAATAAAATAAGTAGAAATCCACTAAAAGTTTTGTTTGGTTATATTGCAATCCCGAGATAATCGTCTCCATGCTCCAAATCCATTTTAAAGCCATTTTTAAGGCATTTCGCGCATACATGAAATGAACACATTTTTCTCCAAAACTATAACAGATGCAAGCTTGTCCTGTTTGGCGGAGATGATATTTAATAAAATAAGTAGAAATCCACTAAAAGTTTTGTTTGGTTATCTTGCAATCCCGAGATAATCGTCTCCATGCTCCAAATCCATTTTAAAGCCATTTTTAAGGCATTTCGCGCATACATGAAATGAACACATTTTTCTCCAAAACTATAACAGATGCAAGCTTGTCCTGTTTGGTGGAGATGATATTTAATAAAATAAGTAGAAATCCACTAAAAGTTTTGTTTGGTTATCTTGCAATCCCGAGATAATCGTCTCCATGCTCCAAATCCATTTTAAAGTCATTTTTAAGGCATTTCGCGCATACATGAAATGAACACATTTTTCTCCAAAACTATAACAGATGCAAGCTTGTCCTGTTTGGTGGAGATGATATTTAATAAAATAAGTAGAAATCCACTAAAAGTTTTGTTTGGTTATCTTGCAATCCCGAGATAATCGTCTCCCTGCTCCAAATCCATTTTAAAGCCATTTTTAAGGCATTTCGCGCATACATGAAATGAACACATTTTTCTCCAAAACTATAACAGATGCAAGCTTGTCCTGTTTGGTGGAGATAATATTTAATAAAATAAGTAGAAATCTACTAAAAGTTTCGTTTGTTTATATTGCCATCCTGAGATAATCGTCTCCATGCTCCAAATCCATTTTAAAGCCATTTCAAGGGCATTTTGCGCATACATGAAATGAACACATTTTTCTCCAAAACTATAACACATGCAAGCTTGTCCTGTTTGGTGGAGATGATATTTAATAAAATAAGTAGAAATCCACTAAAAGTTTTGTTTGGTTATCTTGCAATCCCGAGATAATCGTCTCCATGCTCCAAATCCATTTTAAAGCCATTTTTAAGGCATTTCGCGCATACATGAAATGAACACATTTTTCTCCAAAACTATAACAGATGCAAGCTTGTCCTGTTTGGTGGAGATGATATTTAATAAAATAAGTAGAAATCCACTAAAAGTTTTGTTTGGTTATCTTGCAATCCCGAGATAATCGTCTCCATGCTCCAAATCCATTTTAAAGCCATTTTTAAGGCATTTCGCGCATACATGAAATGAACACATTTTTCTCCAAAACTATAACAGATGCAAGCTTGTCCTGTTTGGTGGAGATGATATTTAATAAAATAAGTAGAAATCCACTAAAAGTTTTGTTTGGTTATCTTGCAATCCCGAGATAATCGTCTCCATGCTCCAAATCCATTTTAAAGCCATTTTTAAGGCATTTCGCGCATACATGAAATGAACACATTTTTCTCCAAAACTATAACAGATGCAAGCTTGTCCTGTTTGGTGGAGATGATATTTAATAAAATAAGTAGAAATCCACTAAAAGTTTTGTTTGGTTATCTTGCAATCCCGAGATAATCGTCTCCCTGCTCCAAATCCATTTTAAAGCCATTTTTAAGGCATTTCGCGCATACATGAAATGAACACATTTTTCTCCAAAACTATAACAGATGCAAGCTTGTCCTGTTTGGTGGAGATAATATTTAATAAAATAAGTAGAAATCTACTAAAAGTTTCGTTTGTTTATATTGCCATCCTGAGATAATCGTCTCCATGCTCCAAATCCATTTTAAAGCCATTTCAAGGGCATTTTGCGCATACATGAAATGAACACATTTTTCTCCAAAACTATAACACATGCAAGCTTGTCCTGTTTGGTGGAGATGATATTTAATAAAATAAGTAGAAATCCACTAAAAGTTTTGTTTGGTTATCTTGCAATCCCGAGATAATCGTCTCCATGCTCCAAATCCATTTTAAAGCCATTTTTAAGGCATTTCGCGCATACATGAAATGAACACATTTTTCTCCAAAACTATAACAGATGCAAGCTTGTCCTGTTTGGTGGAGATGATATTTAATAAAATAAGTAGAAATCCACTAAAAGTTTTGTTTGGTTATCTTGCAATCCCGAGATAATCGTCTCCATGCTCCAAATCCATTTTAAAGCCATTTTTAAGGCATTTCGCGCATACATGAAATGAACACATTTTTCTCCAAAACTATAACAGATGCAAGCTTGTCCTGTTTGGTGGAGATGATATTTAATAAAATAAGTAGAAATCCACTAAAAGTTTTGTTTGGTTATCTTGCAATCCCGAGATAATCGTCTCAATGCTCCAAATCCATTTTAAAGTCATTTTTAAGGCATTTCGCGCATACATGAAATGAACACATTTTTCTCCAAAACTATAACAGATGCAAGCTTGTCCTGTTTGGTGGAGATGATATTTAATAAAATAAGTAGAAATCCACTAAAAGTTTTGTTTGGTTATCTTGCAATCCCGAGATAATCGTCTCCATGCTCCAAATCCATTTTAAAGCCATTTTTAAGGCATTTCGCGCATACATGAAATGAACACATTTTTCTCCAAAACTATAACAGATGCAAGCTTGTCCTGTTTGGTGGAGATAATATTTAATAAAATAAGTAGAAATCTACTAAAAGTTTCGTTTGTTTATATTGCCATCCTGAGATAATCGTCTCCATGCTCCAAATCCATTTTAAAGCCATTTCAAGGGCATTTTGCGCATACATGAAATGAACACATTTTTCTCCAAAACTATAACACATGCAAGCTTGTCCTGTTTGGTGGAGATGATATTTAATAAAATAAGTAGAAATCCACTAAAAGTTTTGTTTGGTTATCTTGCAATCCCGAGATAATCGTCTCCATGCTCCAAATCCATTTTAAAGCCATTTTTAAGGCATTTCGCGCATACATGAAATGAACACATTTTTCTCCAAAACTATAACAGATGCAAGCTTGTCCTGTTTGGTGGAGATGATATTTAATAAAATAAGTAGAAATCCACTAAAAGTTTTGTTTGGTTATCTTGCAATCCCGAGATAATCGTCTCCATGCTCCAAATCCATTTTAAAGCCATTTTTAAGGCATTTCGCGCATACATGAAATGAACACATTTTTCTCCAAAACTATAACAGATGCAAGCTTGTCCTGTTTGGTGGAGATAATATTTAATAAAATAAGTAGAAATCTACTAAAAGTTTCGTTTGTTTATATTGCCATCCTGAGATAATCGTCTCCATGCTCCAAATCCATTTTAAAGCCATTTCAAAGGCATTTTGCGCATACATGAAATGAACACATTTTTCTCCAAAACTATAACACATGCAAGCTTGTCCTGTTTGGTGGAGATGATATTTAATAAAATAAGTAGAAATCCACTAAAAGTTTTGTTTGGTTATCTTGCAATCCCGAGATAATCGTCTCCATGCTCCAAATCCATTTTAAAGCCATTTCAAAGGCATTTTGCGCATACATGAAATGAACACATTTTTCTCCAAAACTATAACACATGCAAGCTTGTCCTGTTTGGTGGAGATGATATTTAATAAAATAAGTAGAAATCCACTAAAAGTTTTGTTTGGTTATCTTGCAATCCCGAGATAATCGTCTCCATGCTCCAAATCCATTTTAAAGCCATTTTTAAGGCATTTCGCGCATACATGAAATGAACACATTTTTCTCCAAAACTATAACAGATGCAAGCTTGTCCTGTTTGGTGGAGATGATATTTAATAAAATAAGTAGAAATCCACTAAAAGTTTTGTTTGGTTATCTTGCAATCCCGAGATAATCGTCTCCATGCTCCAAATCCATTTTAAAGCCATTTTTAAGGCATTTCGCGCATACATGAAATGAACACATTTTTCTCCAAAACTATAACAGATGCAAGCTTGTCCTGTTTGGTGGAGATGATATTTAATAAAATAAGTAGAAATCCACTAAAAGTTTTGTTTGGTTATCTTGCAATCCCGAGATAATCGTCTCCATGCTCCAAATCCATTTTAAAGTCATTTTTAAGGCATTTCGCGCATACATGAAATGAACACATTTTTCTCCAAAACTATAACAGATGCAAGCTTGTCCTGTTTGGTGGAGATGATATTTAATAAAATAAGTAGAAATCCACTAAAAGTTTTGTTTGGTTATCTTGCAATCCCGAGATAATCGTCTCCATGCTCCAAATCCATTTTAAAGCCATTTTTAAGGCATTTCGCGCATACATGAAATGAACACATTTTTCTCCAAAACTATAACAGATGCAAGCTTGTCCTGTTTGGTGGAGATAATATTTAATAAAATAAGTAGAAATCTACTAAAAGTTTCGTTTGTTTATATTGCCATCCTGAGATAATCGTCTCCATGCTCCAAATCCATTTTAAAGCCATTTCAAGGGCATTTTGCGCATACATGAAATGAACACATTTTTCTCCAAAACTATAACACATGCAAGCTTGTCCTGTTTGGTGGAGATGATATTTAATAAAATAAGTAGAAATCCACTAAAAGTTTTGTTTGGTTATCTTGCAATCCCGAGATAATCGTCTCCATGCTCCAAATCCATTTTAAAGCCATTTTTAAGGCATTTCGCGCATACATGAAATGAACACATTTTTCTCCAAAACTATAACAGATGCAAGCTTGTCCTGTTTGGTGGAGATGATATTTAATAAAATAAGTAGAAATCCACTAAAAGTTTTGTTTGGTTATCTTGCAATCCCGAGATAATCGTCTCCATGCTCCAAATCCATTTTAAAGCCATTTTTAAGGCATTTCGCGCATACATGAAATGAACACATTTTTCTCCAAAACTATAACAGATGCAAGCTTGTCCTGTTTGGTGGAGATGATATTTAATAAAATAAGTAGAAATCCACTAAAAGTTTTGTTTGGTTATCTTGCAATCCCGAGATAATCGTCTCCATGCTCCAAATCCATTTTAAAGCCATTTCAAAGGCATTTTGCGCATACATGAAATGAACACATTTTTCTCCAAAACTATAACACATGCAAGCTTGTCCTGTTTGGTGGAGATGATATTTAATAAAATAAGTAGAAATCCACTAAAAGTTTTGTTTGGTTATCTTGCAATCCCGAGATAATCGTCTCCATGCTCCAAATCCATTTTAAAGCCATTTTTAAGGCATTTCGCGCATACATGAAATGAACACATTTTTCTCCAAAACTATAACAGATGCAAGCTTGTCCTGTTTGGTGGAGATGATATTTAATAAAATAAGTAGAAATCCACTAAAAGTTTTGTTTGGTTATCTTGCAATCCCGAGATAATCGTCTCCATGCTCCAAATCCATTTTAAAGCCATTTTTAAGGCATTTCGCGCATACATGAAATGAACACATTTTTCTCCAAAACTATAACAGATGCAAGCTTGTCCTGTTTGGTGGAGATGATATTTAATAAAATAAGTAGAAATCCACTAAAAGTTTTGTTTGGTTATCTTGCAATCCCGAGATAATCGTCTCCATGCTCCAAATCCATTTTAAAGCCATTTTTAAGGCATTTCGCGCATACATGAAATGAACACATTTTTCTCCAAAACTATAACAGATGCAAGCTTGTCCTGTTTGGTGGAGATAATATTTAATAAAATAAGTAGAAATCTATTAAAAGTTTCGTTTGTTTATATTGCCATCCTGAGATAATCGTCTCCATGCTCCAAATCCATTTTAAAGCCATTTCAAAGGCATTTTGCGCATACATGAAATGAACACATTTTTCTCCAAAACTATAACACATGCAAGCTTGTCCTGTTTGGTGGAGATGATATTTAATAAAATAAGTAGAAATCCACTAAAAGTTTTGTTTGGTTATCTTGCAATCCCGAGATAATCGTCTCCATGCTCCAAATCCATTTTAAAGTCATTTTTTCAAGGCATTTCGCGCATACATGAAATGAACACATTTTTCTCCAAAACTATAACAGATGCAAGCTTGTCCTGTTTGGTGGAGATGATATTTAATAAAATAAGTAGAAATCCACTAAAAGTTTTGTTTGGTTATCTTGCAATCCCGAGATAATCGTCTCCATGCTCCAAATCCATTTTAAAGCCATTTTTAAGGCATTTCGCGCATACATGAAATGAACACATTTTTCTCCAAAACTATAACAGATGCAAGCTTGTCCTGTTTGGTGGAGATAATATTTAATAAAATAAGTAGAAATCTACTAAAAGTTTCGTTTGTTTATATTGCCATCCTGAGATAATCGTCTCCATGCTCCAAATCCATTTTAAAGCCATTTCAAGGGCATTTTGCGCATACATGAAATGAACACATTTTTCTCCAAAACTATAACACATGCAAGCTTGTCCTGTTTGGTGGAGATGATATTTAATAAAATAAGTAGAAATCCACTAAAAGTTTTGTTTGGTTATCTTGCAATCCCGAGATAATCGTCTCCATGCTCCAAATCCATTTTAAAGCCATTTTTAAGGCATTTCGCGCATACATGAAATGAACACATTTTTCTCCAAAACTATAACAGATGCAAGCTTGTCCTGTTTGGTGGAGATGATATTTAATAAAATAAGTAGAAATCCACTAAAAGTTTTGTTTGGTTATCTTGCAATCCCGAGATAATCGTCTCCATGCTCCAAATCCATTTTAAAGCCATTTTTAAGGCATTTCGCGCATACATGAAATGAACACATTTTTCTCCAAAACTATAACAGATGCAAGCTTGTCCTGTTTGGTGGAGATGATATTTAATAAAATAAGTAGAAATCCACTAAAAGTTTTGTTTGGTTATCTTGCAATCCCGAGATAATCGTCTCCATGCTCCAAATCCATTTTAAAGCCATTTTTAAGGCATTTCGCGCATACATGAAATGAACACATTTTTCTCCAAAACTATAACAGATGCAAGCTTGTCCTGTTTGGTGGAGATGATATTTAATAAAATAAGTAGAAATCCACTAAAAGTTTTGTTTGGTTATCTTGCAATCCCGAGATAATCGTCTCCATGCTCCAAATCCATTTTAAAGTCATTTTTAAGGCATTTCGCGCATACATGAAATGAACACATTTTTCTCCAAAACTATAACAGATGCAAGCTTGTCCTGTTTGGTGGAGATGATATTTAATAAAATAAGTAGAAATCCACTAAAAGTTTTGTTTGGTTATCTTGCAATCCCGAGATAATCGTCTCCATGCTCCAAATCCATTTTAAAGCCATTTTTAAGGCATTTCGCGCATACATGAAATGAACACATTTTTCTCCAAAACTATAACAGATGCAAGCTTGTCCTGTTTGGTGGAGATAATATTTAATAAAATAAGTAGAAATCTACTAAAAGTTTCGTTTGTTTATATTGCCATCCTGAGATAATCGTCCCCATGCTCCAAATCCATTTTAAAGCCATTTCAAGGGCATTTTGCGCATACATGAAATGAACACATTTTTCTCCAAAACTATAACACATGCAAGCTTGTCCTGTTTGGTGGAGATGATATTTAATAAAATAAGTAGAAATCCACTAAAAGTTTTGTTTGGTTATCTTGCAATCCCGAGATAATCGTCTCCATGCTCCAAATCCATTTTAAAGCCATTTTTAAGGCATTTCGCGCATACATGAAATGAACACATTTTTCTCCAAAACTATAACAGATGCAAGCTTGTCCTGTTTGGTGGAGATGATATTTAATAAAATAAGTAGAAATCCACTAAAAGTTTTGTTTGGTTATCTTGCAATCCCGAGATAATCGTCTCCATGCTCCAAATCCATTTTAAAGCCATTTTTAAGGCATTTCGCGCATACATGAAATGAACACATTTTTCTCCAAAACTATAACAGATGCAAGCTTGTCCTGTTTGGTGGAGATAATATTTAATAAAATAAGTAGAAATCTACTAAAAGTTTCGTTTGTTTATATTGCCATCCTGAGATAATCGTCTCCATGCTCCAAATCCATTTTAAAGCCATTTCAAAGGCATTTTGCGCATACATGAAATGAACACATTTTTCTCCAAAACTATAACACATGCAAGCTTGTCCTGTTTGGTGGAGATGATATTTAATAAAATAAGTAGAAATCCACTAAAAGTTTTGTTTGGTTATCTTGCAATCCCGAGATAATCGTCTCCATGCTCCAAATCCATTTTAAAGCCATTTCAAAGGCATTTTGCGCATACATGAAATGAACACATTTTTCTCCAAAACTATAACACATGCAAGCTTGTCCTGTTTGGTGGAGATGATATTTAATAAAATAAGTAGAAATCCACTAAAAGTTTTGTTTGGTTATCTTGCAATCCCGAGATAATCGTCTCCATGCTCCAAATCCATTTTAAAGCCATTTTTAAGGCATTTCGCGCATACATGAAATGAACACATTTTTCTCCAAAACTATAACAGATGCAAGCTTGTCCTGTTTGGTGGAGATGATATTTAATAAAATAAGTAGAAATCCACTAAAAGTTTTGTTTGGTTATCTTGCAATCCCGAGATAATCGTCTCCATGCTCCAAATCCATTTTAAAGCCATTTTTAAGGCATTTCGCGCATACATGAAATGAACACATTTTTCTCCAAAACTATAACAGATGCAAGCTTGTCCTGTTTGGTGGAGATGATATTTAATAAAATAAGTAGAAATCCACTAAAAGTTTTGTTTGGTTATCTTGCAATCCCGAGATAATCGTCTCCATGCTCCAAATCCATTTTAAAGCCATTTTTAAGGCATTTCGCGCATACATGAAATGAACACATTTTTCTCCAAAACTATAACAGATGCAAGCTTGTCCTGTTTGGTGGAGATAATATTTAATAAAATAAGTAGAAATCTACTAAAAGTTTCGTTTGTTTATATTGCCATCCTGAGATAATCGTCTCCATGCTCCAAATCCATTTTAAAGCCATTTCAAAGGCATTTTGCGCATACATGAAATGAACACATTTTTCTCCAAAACTATAACACATGCAAGCTTGTCCTGTTTGGTGGAGATGATATTTAATAAAATAAGTAGAAATCCACTAAAAGTTTTGTTTGGTTATCTTGCAATCCCGAGATAATCGTCTCCATGCTCCAAATCCATTTTAAAGCCATTTTTAAGGCATTTCGCGCATACATGAAATGAACACATTTTTCTCCAAAACTATAACAGATGCAAGCTTGTCCTGTTTGGTGGAGATGATATTTAATAAAATAAGTAGAAATCCACTAAAAGTTTTGTTTGGTTATCTTGCAATCCCGAGATAATCGTCTCCATGCTCCAAATCCATTTTAAAGCCATTTTTAAGGCATTTCGCGCATACATGAAATGAACACATTTTTCTCCAAAACTATAACAGATGCAAGCTTGTCCTGTTTGGTGGAGATGATATTTAATAAAATAAGTAGAAATCCACTAAAAGTTTTGTTTGGTTATATTGCAATCCCGAGATAATCGTCTCCATGCTCCAAATCCATTTTAAAGCCATTTTTAAGGCATTTCGCGCATACATGAAATGAACACATTTTTCTCCAAAACTATAACAGATGCAAGCTTGTCCTGTTTGGTGGAGATGATATTTAATAAAATAAGTAGAAATCCACTAAAAGTTTTGTTTGGTTATCTTGCAATCCCGAGATAATCGTCTTCATGCTCCAAATCCATTTTAAAGCCATTTTTAAGGCATTTCGCGCATACATGAAATGAACACATTTTTCTCCAAAACTATAACAGATGCAAGCTTGTCCTGTTTGGTGGAGATAATATTTAATAAAATAAGTAGAAATCTACTAAATGTTTCGTTTGTTTATATTGCCATCCTGAGATAATCGTCTCCATGCTCCAAATCCATTTTAAAGCCATTTCAAAGGCATTTTGCGCATACATGAAATGAACACATTTTTCTCCAAAACTATAACACATGCAAGCTTGTCCTGTTTGGTGGAGATGATATTTAATAAAATAAGTAGAAATCCACTAAAAGTTTTGTTTGGTTATCTTGCAATCCCGAGATAATCGTCTCCATGCTCCAAATCCATTTTAAAGCCATTTTTAAGGCATTTCGCGCATACATGAAATGAACACATTTTTCTCCAAAACTATAACAGATGCAAGCTTGTCCTGTTTGGTGGAGATGATATTTAATAAAATAAGTAGAAATCCACTAAAAGTTTTGTTTGGTTATCTTGCAATCCCGAGATAATCGTCTTCATGCTCCAAATCCATTTTAAAGCCATTTTTAAGGCATTTCGCGCATACATGAAATGAACACATTTTTCTCCAAAACTATAACAGATGCAAGCTTGTCCTGTTTGGTGGAGATGATATTTAATAAAATAAGTAGAAATCCACTAAAAGTTTTGTTTGGTTATCTTGCAATCCCGAGATAATCGTCTCCATGCTCCAAATCCATTTTAAAGCCATTTTTAAGGCATTTTGCGCATACATGAAATGAACACATTTTTCTCCAAAACTATAACAGATGCAAGCTTGTCCTGTTTGGTGGAGATGATATTTAATAAAATAAGTAGAAATCCACTAAAAGTTTTGTTTGGTTATCTTGCAATCCCGAGATAATCGTCTCCATGCTCCAAATCCATTTTAAAGCCATTTTTAAGGCATTTCGCGCATACATGAAATGAACACATTTTTCTCCAAAACTATAACAGATGCAAGCTTGTCCTGTTTGGTGGAGATGATATTTAATAAAATAAGTAGAAATCCACTAAAAGTTTTGTTTGGTTATCTTGCAATCCCGAGATAATCGTCTTCATGCTCCAAATCCATTTTAAAGCCATTTTTAAGGCATTTCGCGCATACATGAAATGAACACATTTTTCTCCAAAACTATAACAGATGCAAGCTTGTCCTGTTTGGTGGAGATAATATTTAATAAAATAAGTAGAAATCTACTAAATGTTTCGTTTGTTTATATTGCCATCCTGAGATAATCGTCTCCATGCTCCAAATCCATTTTAAAGCCATTTCAAAGGCATTTTGCGCATACATGAAATGAACACATTTTTCTCCAAAACTATAACACATGCAAGCTTGTCCTGTTTGGTGGAGATGATATTTAATAAAATAAGTAGAAATCCACTAAAAGTTTTGTTTGGTTATCTTGCAATCCCGAGATAATCGTCTCCATGCTCCAAATCCATTTTAAAGCCATTTTTAAGGCATTTCGCGCATACATGAAATGAACACATTTTTCTCCAAAACTATAACAGATGCAAGCTTGTCCTGTTTGGTGGAGATGATATTTAATAAAATAAGTAGAAATCCACTAAAAGTTTTGTTTGGTTATCTTGCAATCCCGAGATAATCGTCTCCATGCTCCAAATCCATTTTAAAGCCATTTTTAAGGCATTTCGCGCATACATGAAATGAACACATTTTTCTCCAAAACTATAACAGATGCAAGCTTGTCCTGTTTGGTGGAGATGATATTTAATAAAATAAGTAGAAATCCACTAAAAGTTTTGTTTGGTTATCTTGCAATCCCGAGATAATCGTCTCCATGCTCCAAATCCATTTTAAAGCCATTTTTAAGGCATTTCGCGCATACATGAAATGAACACATTTTTCTCCAAAACTATAACAGATGCAAGCTTGTCCTGTTTGGTGGAGATGATATTTAATAAAATAAGTAGAAATCCACTAAAAGTTTTGTTTGGTTATCTTGCAATCCCGAGATAATCGTCTCCATGCTCCAAATCCATTTTAAAGCCATTTTTAAGGCATTTCGCGCATACATGAAATGAACACATTTTTCTCTAAAACTATAACAGATGCAAGCTTGTCCTGTTTGGTGGAGATGATATTTAATAAAATAAGTAGAAATCCACTAAAAGTTTTGTTTGGTTATCTTGCAATCCCGAGATAATCGTCTCGATGCTCCAAATCCATTTTAAAGCCATTTTTAAGGCATTTCGCGCATACATGAAATGAACACATTTTTCTCCAAAACTATAACAGATGCAAGCTTGTCCTGTTTGGTGGAGATGATATTTAATAAAATAAGTAGAAATCCACTAAAAGTTTTGTTTGGTTATCTTGCAATCCCGAGATAATCGTCTCCATGCTCCAAATCCATTTTAAAACCATTTCAAAGGCATTTTGCGCATACATGAAATGAACACATTTTTCTCCAAAACTATAACACATGCAAGCTTGTCCTGTTTGGTGGAGATGATATTTAATAAAATAAGTAGAAATCCACTAAAAGTTTTGTTTGGTTATCTTGCAATCCCGAGATAATCGTCTCCATGCTCCAAATCCATTTTAAAGCCATTTTTAAGGCATTTCGCGCATACATGAAATGAACACATTTTTCTCCAAAACTATAACAGATGCAAGCTTGTCCTGTTTGGTGGAGATGATATTTAATAAAATAAGTAGAAATCCACTAAAAGTTTTGTTTGGTTATCTTGCAATCCCGAGATAATCGTCTCCATGCTCCAAATCCATTTTAAAGCCATTTTTAAGGCATTTCGCGCATACATGAAATGAACACATTTTTCTCCAAAACTATAACAGATGCAAGCTTGTCCTGTTTGGTGGAGATGATATTTAATAAAATAAGTAGAAATCCACTAACATTTTTGTTTGGTTATCTTGCAATCCCGAGATAATCGTCTCCATGCTCCAAATCCATTTTAAAGCCATTTTTAAGGCATTTCGCGCATACATGAAATGAACACATTTTTCTCCAAAACTATAACAGATGCAAGCTTGTCCTGTTTGGTGGAGATGATATTTAATAAAATAAGTAGAAATCCACTAAAAGTTTTGTTTGGTTATCTTGCAATCCCGAGATAATCGTCTCCATGCTCCAAATCCATTTTAAAGCCATTTTTAAGGCATTTCGCGCATACATGAAATGAACACATTTTTCTCCAAAACTATAACAGATGCAAGCTTGTCCTGTTTGGTGGAGATGATATTTAATAAAATAAGTAGAAATCCACTAAAAGTTTTGTTTGGTTATCTTGCAATCCCGAGATAATCGTCTCCATGCTCCAAATCCATTTTAAAGCCATTTTTAAGGCATTTCGCGCATACATGAAATGAACACATTTTTCTCCAAAACTATAACAGATGCAAGCTTGTCCTGTTTGGTGGAGATGATATTTAATAAAATAAGTAGAAATCCACTAAAATTTTTGTTTGGTTATCTTGCAATCCCGAGATAATCGTCTCCATGCTCCAAATCCATTTTAAAGCCATTTTTAAGGCATTTCGCGCATACATGAAATGAACACATTTTTCTCCAAAACTATAACAGATGCAAGCTTGTCCTGTTTGGTGGAGATGATATTTAATAAAATAAGTAGAAATCCACTAAAAGTTTTGTTTGGTTATATTGCAATCCCGAGATAATCGTCTCCATGCTCCAAATCCATTTTAAAGCCATTTTTAAGGCATTTCGCGCATACATGAAATGAACACATTTTTCTCCAAAACTATAACAGATGCAAGCTTGTCCTGTTTGGTGGAGATGATATTTAATAAAATAAGTAGAAATCCACTAAAAGTTTTGTTTGGTTATCTTGCAATCCCGAGATAATCGTCTCCATGCTCCAAATCCATTTTAAAGCCATTTTTAAGGCATTTCGCGCATACATGAAATGAACACATTTTTCTCCAAAACTATAACAGATGCAAGCTTGTCCTGTTTGGTGGAGATAATATTTAATAAAATAAGTAGAAATCTACTAAAAGTTTCGTTTGTTTATATTGCCATCCTGAGATAATCGTCTCCATGCTCCAAATCCATTTTAAAGCCATTTCAAAGGCATTTTGCGCATACATGAAATGAACACATTTTTCTCCAAAACTATAACACATGCAAGCTTGTCCTGTTTGGTGGAGATGATATTTAATAAAATAAGTAGAAATCCACTAAAAGTTTTGTTTGGTTATCTTGCAATCCCGAGATAATCGTCTCCATGCTCCAAATCCATTTTAAAGCCATTTTTAAGGCATTTCGTGCATACATGAAATGAACACATTTTTCTCCAAAACTATAACAGATGCAAGCTTGTCCTGTTTGGTGGAGATGATATTTAATAAAATAAGTAGAAATCCACTAAAAGTTTTGTTTGGTTATCTTGCAATCCCGAGATAATCGTCTCCATGCTCCAAATCCATTTTAAAGCCATTTTTAAGGCATTTCGCGCATACATGAAATGAACACATTTTTCTCCAAAACTATAACAGATGCAAGCTTGTCCTGTTTGGTGGAGATGATATTTAATAAAATAAGTAGAAATCCACTAAAAGTTTTGTTTGGTTATCTTGCAATCCCGAGATAATCGTCTCCATGCTCCAAATCCATTTTAAAGCCATTTTTAAGGCATTTCGCGCATACATGAAATGAACACATTTTTCTCCAAAACTATAACAGATGCAAGCTTGTCCTGTTTGGTGGAGATGATATTTAATAAAATAAGTAGAAATCCACTAAAAGTTTTGTTTGGTTATCTTGCAATCCCGAGATAATCGTCTCCATGCTCCAAATCCATTTTAAAGCCATTTTTAAGGCATTTCGCGCATACATGAAATGAACACATTTTTCTCCAAAACTATAACAGATGCAAGCTTGTCCTGTTTGGTGGAGATAATATTTAATAAAATAAGTAGAAATCTACTAAAAGTTTCGTTTGTTTATATTGCCATCCTGAGATAATCGTCTCCATGCTCCAAATCCATTTTAAAGCCATTTCAAAGGCATTTTGCGCATACATGAAATGAACACATTTTTCTCCAAAACTATAACACATGCAAGCTTGTCCTGTTTGGTGGAGATGATATTTAATAAAATAAGTAGAAATCCACTAAAAGTTTTGTTTGGTTATCTTGCAATCCCGAGATAATCGTCTCCATGCTCCAAATCCATTTTAAAGCCATTTTTAAGGCATTTCGTGCATACATGAAATGAACACATTTTTCTCCAAAACTATAACAGATGCAAGCTTGTCCTGTTTGGTGGAGATGATATTTAATAAAATAAGTAGAAATCCACTAAAAGTTTTGTTTGGTTATCTTGCAATCCCGAGATAATCGTCTCCATGCTCCAAATCCATTTTAAAGCCATTTTTAAGGCATTTCGCGCATACATGAAATGAACACATTTTTCTCCAAAACTATAACAGATGCAAGCTTGTCCTGTTTGGTGGAGATGATATTTAATAAAATAAGTAGAAATCCACTAAAAGTTTTGTTTGGTTATCTTGCAATCCCGAGATAATCGTCTCCATGCTCCAAATCCATTTTAAAGCCATTTTTAAGGCATTTCGCGCATACATGAAATGAACACATTTTTCTCCAAAACTATAACAGATGCAAGCTTGTCCTGTTTGGTGGAGATGATATTTAATAAAATAAGTAGAAATCCACTAAAAGTTTTGTTTGGTTATATTGCAATCCCGAGATAATCGTCTCCATGCTCCAAATCCATTTTAAAGCCATTTTTAAGGCATTTCGCGCATACATGAAATGAACACATTTTTCTCCAAAACTATAACAGATGCAAGCTTGTCCTGTTTGGTGGAGATGATATTTAATAAAATAAGTAGAAATCCACTAAAAGTTTTGTTTGGTTATCTTGCAATCCCGAGATAATCGTCTCCATGCTCCAAATCCATTTTAAAGCCATTTTTAAGGCATTTCGCGCATACATGAAATGAACACATTTTTCTCCAAAACTATAACAGATGCAAGCTTGTCCTGTTTGGTGGAGATAATATTTAATAAAATAAGTAGAAATCTACTAAAAGTTTCGTTTGTTTATATTGCCATCCTGAGATAATCGTCTCCATGCTCCAAATCCATTTTAAAGCCATTTCAAAGGCATTTTGCGCATACATGAAATGAACACATTTTTCTCCAAAACTATAACACATGCAAGCTTGTCCTGTTTGGTGGAGATGATATTTAATAAAATAAGTAGAAATCCACTAAAAGTTTTGTTTGGTTATCTTGCAATCCCGAGATAATCGTCTCCATGCTCCAAATCCATTTTAAAGCCATTTTTAAGGCATTTCGTGCATACATGAAATGAACACATTTTTCTCCAAAACTATAACAGATGCAAGCTTGTCCTGTTTGGTGGAGATGATATTTAATAAAATAAGTAGAAATCCACTAAAAGTTTTGTTTGGTTATCTTGCAATCCCGAGATAATCGTCTCCATGCTCCAAATCCATTTTAAAGCCATTTCAAAGGCATTTTGCGCATACATGAAATGAACACATTTTTCTCCAAAACTATAACACATGCAAGCTTGTCCTGTTTGGTGGAGATGATATTTAATAAAATAAGTAGAAATCCACTAAAAGTTTTGTTTGGTTATCTTGCAATCCCGAGATAATCGTCTCCATGCTCCAAATCCATTTTAAAGCCATTTTTAAGGCATTTCGCGCATACATGAAATGAACACATTTTTCTCCAAAACTATAACAGATGCAAGCTTGTCCTATTTGGTGGAGATGATATTTAATAAAATAAGTAGAAATCCACTAAAAGTTTTGTTTGGTTATCTTGCAATCCCGAGATAATCGTCTCCATGCTCCAAATCCATTTTAAAGCCATTTTTAAGGCATTTCGCGCATACATGAAATGAACACATTTTTCTCCAAAACTATAACAGATGCAAGCTTGTCCTGTTTGGTGGAGATGATATTTAATAAAATAAGTAGAAATCCACTAAAAGTTTTGTTTGGTTATATTGCAATCCCGAGATAATCGTCTCCATGCTCCAAATCCATTTTAAAGCCATTTTTAAGGCATTTCGCGCATACATGAAATGAACACATTTTTCTCCAAAACTATAACAGATGCAAGCTTGTCCTGTTTGGCGGAGATGATATTTAATAAAATAAGTAGAAATCCACTAAAAGTTTTGTTTGGTTATCTTGCAATCCCGAGATAATCGTCTCCATGCTCCAAATCCATTTTAAAGCCATTTTTAAGGCATTTCGCGCATACATGAAATGAACACATTTTTCTCCAAAACTATAACAGATGCAAGCTTGTCCTGTTTGGTGGAGATAATATTTAATAAAATAAGTAGAAATCTACTAAAAGTTTCGTTTGTTTATATTGCCATCCTGAGATAATCGTCTCCATGCTCCAAATCCATTTTAAAGCCATTTCAAAGGCATTTTGCGCATACATGAAATGAACACATTTTTCTCCAAAACTATAACACATGCAAGCTTGTCCTGTTTGGTGGAGATGATATTTAATAAAATAAGTAGAAATCCACTAAAAGTTTTGTTTGGTTATCTTGCAATCCCGAGATAATCGTCTCCATGCTCCAAATCCATTTTAAAGCCATTTTTAAGGCATTTCGCGCATACATGAAATGAACACATTTTTCTCCAAAACTATAACAGATGCAAGCTTGTCCTGTTTGGTGGAGATAATATTTAATAAAATAAGTAGAAATCTACTAAAAGTTTCGTTTGTTTATATTGCCATCCTGAGATAATCGTCTCCATGCTCCAAATCCATTTTAAAGCCATTTCAAAGGCATTTTGCGCATACATGAAATGAACACATTTTTCTCCAAAACTATAACACATGCAAGCTTGTCCTGTTTGGTGGAGATGATATTTAATAAAATAAGTAGAAATCCACTAAAAGTTTTGTTTGGTTATCTTGCAATCCCGAGATAATCGTCTCCATGCTCCAAATCCATTTTAAAGCCATTTTTAAGGCATTTCGCGCATACATGAAATGAACACATTTTTCTCCAAAACTATAACAGATGCAAGCTTGTCCTGTTTGGTGGAGATGATATTTAATAAAATAAGTAGAAATCCACTAAAAGTTTTGTTTGGTTATATTGCAATCCCGAGATAATCGTCTCCATGCTCCAAATCCATTTTAAAGCCATTTTTAAGGCATTTCGCGCATACATGAAATGAACACATTTTTCTCCAAAACTATAACAGATGCAAGCTTGTCCTGTTTGGTGGAGATGATATTTAATAAAATAAGTAGAAATCCACTAAAAGTTTTGTTTGGTTATCTTGCAATCCCGAGATAATCGTCTCCATGCTCCAAATCCATTTTAAAGCCATTTTTAAGGCATTTCGCGCATACATGAAATGAACACATTTTTCTCCAAAACTATAACAGATGCAAGCTTGTCCTGTTTGGTGGAGATAATATTTAATAAAATAAGTAGAAATCTACTAAAAGTTTCGTTTGTTTATATTGCCATCCTGAGATAATCGTCTCCATGCTCCAAATCCATTTTAAAGCCATTTCAAAGGCATTTTGCGCATACATGAAATGAACACATTTTTCTCCAAAACTATAACACATGCAAGCTTGTCCTGTTTGGTGGAGATGATATTTAATAAAATAAGTAGAAATCCACTAAAAGTTTTGTTTGGTTATCTTGCAATCCCGAGATAATCGTCTCCATGCTCCAAATCCATTTTAAAGCCATTTTTAAGGCATTTCGTGCATACATGAAATGAACACATTTTTCTCCAAAACTATAACAGATGCAAGCTTGTCCTGTTTGGTGGAGATGATATTTAATAAAATAAGTAGAAATCCACTAAAAGTTTTGTTTGGTTATCTTGCAATCCCGAGATAATCGTCTCCATGCTCCAAATCCATTTTAAAGCCATTTCAAAGGCATTTTGCGCATACATGAAATGAACACATTTTTCTCCAAAACTATAACACATGCAAGCTTGTCCTGTTTGGTGGAGATGATATTTAATAAAATAAGTAGAAATCCACTAAAAGTTTTGTTTGGTTATCTTGCAATCCCGAGATAATCGTCTCCATGCTCCAAATCCATTTTAAAGCCATTTTTAAGGCATTTCGCGCATACATGAAATGAACACATTTTTCTCCAAAACTATAACAGATGCAAGCTTGTCCTGTTTGGTGGAGATGATATTTAATAAAATAAGTAGAAATCCACTAAAAGTTTTGTTTGGTTATCTTGCAATCCCGAGATAATCGTCTCCATGCTCCAAATCCATTTTAAAGCCATTTTTAAGGCATTTCGCGCATACATGAAATGAACACATTTTTCTCCAAAACTATAACAGATGCAAGCTTGTCCTGTTTGGTGGAGATGATATTTAATAAAATAAGTAGAAATCCACTAAAAGTTTTGTTTGGTTATATTGCAATCCCGAGATAATCGTCTCCATGCTCCAAATCCATTTTAAAGCCATTTTTAAGGCATTTCGCGCATACATGAAATGAACACATTTTTCTCCAAAACTATAACAGATGCAAGCTTGTCCTGTTTGGTGGAGATGATATTTAATAAAATAAGTAGAAATCCACTAAAAGTTTTGTTTGGTTATCTTGCAATCCCGAGATAATCGTCTCCATGCTCCAAATCCATTTTAAAGCCATTTTTAAGGCATTTCGCGCATACATGAAATGAACACATTTTTCTCCAAAACTATAACAGATGCAAGCTTGTCCTGTTTGGTGGAGATAATATTTAATAAAATAAGTAGAAATCTACTAAAAGTTTCGTTTGTTTATATTGCCATCCTGAGATAATCGTCTCCATGCTCCAAATCCATTTTAAAGCCATTTCAAAGGCATTTTGCGCATACATGAAATGAACACATTTTTCTCCAAAACTATAACACATGCAAGCTTGTCCTGTTTGGTGGAGATGATATTTAATAAAATAAGTAGAAATCCACTAAAAGTTTTGTTTGGTTATCTTGCAATCCCGAGATAATCGTCTCCATGCTCCAAATCCATTTTAAAGCCATTTCAAAGGCATTTTGCGCATACATGAAATGAACACATTTTTCTCCAAAACTATAACACATGCAAGCTTGTCCTGTTTGGTGGAGATGATATTTAATAAAATAAGTAGAAATCCACTAAAAGTTTTGTTTGGTTATCTTGCAATCCCGAGATAATCGTCTCCATGCTCCAAATCCATTTTAAAGCCATTTTTAAGGCATTTCGCGCATACATGAAATGAACACATTTTTCTCCAAAACTATAACAGATGCAAGCTTGTCCTATTTGGTGGAGATGATATTTAATAAAATAAGTAGAAATCCACTAAAAGTTTTGTTTGGTTATCTTGCAATCCCGAGATAATCGTCTCCATGCTCCAAATCCATTTTAAAGCCATTTTTAAGGCATTTCGCGCATACATGAAATGAACACATTTTTCTCCAAAACTATAACAGATGCAAGCTTGTCCTGTTTGGTGGAGATGATATTTAATAAAATAAGTAGAAATCCACTAAAAGTTTTGTTTGGTTATATTGCAATCCCGAGATAATCGTCTCCATGCTCCAAATCCATTTTAAAGCCATTTTTAAGGCATTTCGCGCATACATGAAATGAACACATTTTTCTCCAAAACTATAACAGATGCAAGCTTGTCCTGTTTGGCGGAGATGATATTTAATAAAATAAGTAGAAATCCACTAAAAGTTTTGTTTGGTTATCTTGCAATCCCGAGATAATCGTCTCCATGCTCCAAATCCATTTTAAAGCCATTTTTAAGGCATTTCGCGCATACATGAAATGAACACATTTTTCTCCAAAACTATAACAGATGCAAGCTTGTCCTGTTTGGTGGAGATGATATTTAATAAAATAAGTAGAAATCCACTAAAAGTTTTGTTTGGTTATCTTGCAATCCCGAGATAATCGTCTCCATGCTCCAAATCCATTTTAAAGTCATTTTTAAGGCATTTCGCGCATACATGAAATGAACACATTTTTCTCCAAAACTATAACAGATGCAAGCTTGTCCTGTTTGGTGGAGATGATATTTAATAAAATAAGTAGAAATCCACTAAAAGTTTTGTTTGGTTATCTTGCAATCCCGAGATAATCGTCTCCCTGCTCCAAATCCATTTTAAAGCCATTTTTAAGGCATTTCGCGCATACATGAAATGAACACATTTTTCTCCAAAACTATAACAGATGCAAGCTTGTCCTGTTTGGTGGAGATAATATTTAATAAAATAAGTAGAAATCTACTAAAAGTTTCGTTTGTTTATATTGCCATCCTGAGATAATCGTCTCCATGCTCCAAATCCATTTTAAAGCCATTTCAAGGGCATTTTGCGCATACATGAAATGAACACATTTTTCTCCAAAACTATAACACATGCAAGCTTGTCCTGTTTGGTGGAGATGATATTTAATAAAATAAGTAGAAATCCACTAAAAGTTTTGTTTGGTTATCTTGCAATCCCGAGATAATCGTCTCCATGCTCCAAATCCATTTTAAAGCCATTTTTAAGGCATTTCGCGCATACATGAAATGAACACATTTTTCTCCAAAACTATAACAGATGCAAGCTTGTCCTGTTTGGTGGAGATGATATTTAATAAAATAAGTAGAAATCCACTAAAAGTTTTGTTTGGTTATCTTGCAATCCCGAGATAATCGTCTCCATGCTCCAAATCCATTTTAAAGCCATTTTTAAGGCATTTCGCGCATACATGAAATGAACACATTTTTCTCCAAAACTATAACAGATGCAAGCTTGTCCTGTTTGGTGGAGATGATATTTAATAAAATAAGTAGAAATCCACTAAAAGTTTTGTTTGGTTATCTTGCAATCCCGAGATAATCGTCTCCATGCTCCAAATCCATTTTAAAGCCATTTTTAAGGCATTTCGCGCATACATGAAATGAACACATTTTTCTCCAAAACTATAACAGATGCAAGCTTGTCCTGTTTGGTGGAGATGATATTTAATAAAATAAGTAGAAATCCACTAAAAGTTTTGTTTGGTTATCTTGCAATCCCGAGATAATCGTCTCAATGCTCCAAATCCATTTTAAAGTCATTTTTAAGGCATTTCGCGCATACATGAAATGAACACATTTTTCTCCAAAACTATAACAGATGCAAGCTTGTCCTGTTTGGTGGAGATGATATTTAATAAAATAAGTAGAAATCCACTAAAAGTTTTGTTTGGTTATCTTGCAATCCCGAGATAATCGTCTCCATGCTCCAAATCCATTTTAAAGCCATTTTTAAGGCATTTCGCGCATACATGAAATGAACACATTTTTCTCCAAAACTATAACAGATGCAAGCTTGTCCTGTTTGGTGGAGATAATATTTAATAAAATAAGTAGAAATCTACTAAAAGTTTCGTTTGTTTATATTGCCATCCTGAGATAATCGTCTCCATGCTCCAAATCCATTTTAAAGCCATTTCAAGGGCATTTTGCGCATACATGAAATGAACACATTTTTCTCCAAAACTATAACACATGCAAGCTTGTCCTGTTTGGTGGAGATGATATTTAATAAAATAAGTAGAAATCCACTAAAAGTTTTGTTTGGTTATCTTGCAATCCCGAGATAATCGTCTCCATGCTCCAAATCCATTTTAAAGCCATTTTTAAGGCATTTCGCGCATGCATGAAATGAACACATTTTTCTCCAAAACTATAACAGATGCAAGCTTGTCCTGTTTGGTGGAGATGATATTTAATAAAATAAGTAGAAATCCACTAAAAGTTTTGTTTGGTTATCTTGCAATCCCGAGATAATCGTCTCCATTAGTGATGAGCGAGTACTAAAAAGCTCGGGTGCTCGAAGCTCGGGCCGAGCCTCCCAAGATACTCGTGTACTCGGCCCGAGCAACGAGCCCAATGTTATCCTATGGGAGACCCGAGTATTTTTGTGAAATGACCTCCCGGCAGCATGGAGAAACCCTAAAAATGTCACAAAAGTCTCAGAAGAGTGCTCAAATGACATGGCAACAGCATGGGGAAGACCCCTTGAAGCATTTATCACTCAAAAGTCACAGCTGTGAACAATTTTGTCCGCGTTTTACGCCATTTTTACGGACTCACCAGAAAACCTTCCAAAATGACCCCAAAATGATTTTTCATGGCGGAAATGTTAAGGGCACATACCCAATAGTGAGATAGAGCTGGTGTATGTTACTTTTTGAGATCAATACATGAAAGATTTTACGTGAAAACATTGTGTGGCACTCCGATGTCCCTGAGAAGAGACGTACATGAAGGCCTCTTGAGTCTAATGTGCCCATTTTGAGGAAGTGAGTCTTTGTAGTATTTTCCTTTGCCAGGGCAGTCCTAAATTGTGAGGTTCACCAATGCCCCTGCATACAGACGTGCATGAGGGCCTGTAAACCTGAAGTGCCCATTGGAAGGAAGTGGGTGTATTATAGTATAGCCCTTAGGCAGGGAAGCCAAACATTGGGAGGCTCCACGTTGTCCCTGGATAGAGACGTGCATGAAGGCCTGTAAACCTGAAGTGCCCATTGGAAGGAAGTGGGTGTATTATAGTATAGCCCTTAGGCAGGGAAGCCAAACATTGGGAGGCTCCACGTTGTCCCTGGATAGAGACGTGCATGAAGGCCTGTAAACCTGAAGTGCCCATTGGAAGGAAGTGGGTGTATTATAGTATAGCCCTTAGGCAGGGAAGCCAAACATTGGGAGGCTCCACGTTGTCCCTGGATAGAGACGTGCATGAAGGCCTGTAAACCTGAAGTGCCCATTGGAAGGAAGTGGGTGTATTATAGTATAGCCCTTAGGCAGGGAAGCCAAACATTGGGAGGCTCCACGTTGTCCCTGGATAGAGACGTGCATGAAGGCCTGTAAACCTGAAGTGCCCATTGGAAGGAAGTGGGTGTATTATAGTATAGCCCTTAGGCAGGGAAGCCAAACATTGGGAGGCTCCACGTTGTCCCTGGATAGAGACGTGCATGAAGGCCTGTAAACCTGAAGTGCCCATTGGAAGGAAGTGGGTGTATTATAGTATAGCCCTTAGGCAGGGAAGCCAAACATTGGGAGGCTCCACGTTGTCCCTGGATAGAGACGTGCATGAAGGCCTGTAAACCTGAAGTGCCCATTGGAAGGAAGTGGGTGTATTATAGTATAGCCCTTAGGCAGGGAAGCCAAACATTGGGAGGCTCCACGTTGTCCCTGGATAGAGACGTGCATGAAGGCCTGTAAACCTGAAGTGCCCATTGGAAGGAAGTGGGTGTATTATAGTATAGCCCTTAGGCAGGGAAGCCAAACATTGGGAGGCTCCACGTTGTCCCTGGATAGAGACGTGCATGAAGGCCTGTAAACCTGAAGTGCCCATTGGAAGGAAGTGGGTGTATTATAGTATAGCCCTTAGGCAGGGAAGCCAAACATTGGGAGGCTCCACGTTGTCCCTGGATAGAGACGTGCATGAAGGCCTGTAAACCTGAAGTGCCCATTGGAAGGAAGTGGGTGTATTATAGTATAGCCCTTAGGCAGGGAAGCCAAACATTGGGAGGCTCCACGTTGTCCCTGGATAGAGACGTGCATGAAGGCCTGTAAACCTGAAGTGCCCATTGGAAGGAAGTGGGTGTATTATAGTATAGCCCTTAGGCAGGGAAGCCAAACATTGGGAGGCTCCACGTTGTCCCTGGATAGAGACGTGCATGAAGGCCTGTAAACCTGAAGTGCCCATTGGAAGGAAGTGGGTGTATTATAGTATAGCCCTTAGGCAGGGAAGCCAAACATTGGGAGGCTCTACGTTGTCCCTGGATAGAGACCTGTTAGGTTCTTAGTGCCTCCGTGCTTGCATTTAAAAACCGCACGTGTGTGCCTGTTGGTGGCAGCTTTCCGCTGCATTTGTGTGAGTTTTGCACAAACTTGGATATAACACACAAGTCTAGTGAATACACATCAGCACAGCATTGCAAAATGCGCAAGGGCGTTGTCAACGAACAAGGAAGTGGACGTGATGGTGGTGCAGGCAGACACCGAGGTTGTGTGCAAGCTCTAATTTCGCCACAACAAAGGGCCACATCTAGTCGCTCGCACGTCCTGTCCCAAATTCTTGGGGACCGCAGCAGTACACCCCTCTTGAACCAAGACCAGTGTCAACAGGTTGTTAGTTGGATAGCGGATAATGCTTCCAGTCAGATTGGCACCACCACAAACACTCTGTCTTCCACACGGTCAAGTGTCAGTAGCCGTGATACTGCACCGCACATTTCAGAACCTGATCCTCCTTCCTACCACCAGGCCGAGTACACGTCCACGGACATTACTGATCCCACACTTGGACACTCGGAATAGCTGTTCGTTCACGTTTCCATTCACAAATTCTGGCCTCTCGCCAGCTCCTGTTGAAGTGGGCCATGACGAGATTGTATGTACAGATGCACAAATATTTGAGCAGCCACGTTCTCACGAAGTTGGCAACGTGTCTCAACAAGGGGTGGCCGATGATGAGACACAATTGTCAGGAAGTCAGGAGGAGGAGCAGGGTGCGGAAGAGGAAGACGACGTGGTGGATGATCCAGTAACTGACCCAACCTGGCAGGAGGATATGCAGAGCGAGGACAGCAGTGCACAGGGGGAGGGAGGCGTAGCATCACAACAGGCAGTAAGAAGCAGAGTGGTGGCCCCAGGCAGACGTCAGTCAACTGTTCCCCGGAACAACACGACACAAGGTGCCTGTACAAATGTTAGGTCTTCCCGAGTCTGGCTGTAATACTATTGTATGTATTGAGGATTTCGATTGCGTTAGGGCAATGACAACCAGAGACGAGTTCTTGGTGCAAGACATTTATAATATGCAACCAGCAAATATGTACATAAACGGAACAAAAACACAGTAGAACATAAATACAGGAAATACCTTCCAGGGACTGAGCGAAAGGGAATTCCCGGTACCGCGCACCGGACTCCCCCAGGGAGACCACCAACAGCAAACCCCTATACAGGGACTGTCTGGCAATCACCCCAGAAGCCCTAAATGCGCAGCAGCCGGGACACAAAAGGGCAATAGGTAAGTCGAAAAATGTCTGTACGTGATGTGAGTCCAGAGTGGTATTAAACGGAAGGAACCGGGCAGAAGTTCCGACCAAAGACGGCAAACGGAGTCCAGGTACAGCTAGATGATACCAGATGAAGTCCAGAGTCGGTGTCGGTTGTTTTCCAAGAGGATCCGAATAACAATCAGGAACCAAAAGCAGCAGGGCAGGAGCACACAGGAAGCAGTATACTCAGGCACTGGACTAAGCTTTAGGGGCGGCTTTTAAACAGATGGACAGGAAGTAGGGCAACATAACAGAAAACTCCATGTTAACAAAGGGCAAGCTCTTTCAAAAGAAAACTGGAAAACCAGGAACTCTGACACTGGCAGTTTTTTAAGTTGGCTCCAGATGATTCTAAAAAGGCCATTTGCAACACCTGCCATGCCAGCATCAGCAGGGGTACCAAAACTAGCAGCCTGACCACCACCAGCATGATCAGGCACATGTCAGCCAAGCACCCGACTTTGTGGGAAGTACAACAGAGTCGAGGAGCAGTGCTTGCTGATGTCACTGCTACGTCTTCGCTGGTTGTGCATGCGAGCCAATCCCCTGTCCATGCTGCCTGCGAACAAGCCTCCTCCACTCCTGCACCTGCAGTTGCCTACGCAGAAAGAACACCATCATCAAGCACGTCCTTGTCCCAGCGCAACGTTCAGTTATCCATTCAGCAAACCTTTGAGCGCAGGCGCAAATACACTGCCAACACCCCACATGCCACAGTTCTAAATGCTAACATTTCGCGACTGCTTGCGCTGGAAATGTTGCCTTTTAGGCTGGTTGAGACAGAAGCATTCCGCGAACTGATGGTGGCAGCTGTCCCACGTTACTCGGTCCACAGCCGCCACTATTTCTCCCTGTGTGCCGTCCCCGCATTGCATAACTAACCACGTGTCACAAAACATCACACGTGCCCGGAACAACGCTGTTTCAGCCAAAGTCCACCTAACCACAGACACGTGGACAAGTGCATGTGGGCAAGGCCGCTACATCTCGTTGACGTCACACTGGGTTAATATTGTGCAAGCTGGGACCCAGTCTGAGCGAGGGACGGAATACGTCCTTCACACACCAAGTTTTGCAGGCCCTACCTCAGTCAGGGTTTCACACACACTCTACAGCTCCGGAATGTCATGCTCCTCAGCCTCCTCCTCCTCCTGCGCATCCTGATCCACTTTACCCTCCACACCAGTCCCAAGCTGTAAGTGTCGCTGGCGGAGGAGGGGACGGTGCGCTCTCCCACTGCTCGGGTCCGGCTGACGCAGCTCTACGGCTGCTGCTGCTCGTTGGCTCGAGCGATGGCCGGATCCCGGGGACTCGAGCGGCGCTACTCGCCCGTGAGTGAAAAGGGGTGGTTTGGGTTTTGGGGATATTGTCCGTGACGACACCCACGGTTGTGGTGATTGTGTGGACACCACCGCTGCTCTGGACGGGGATCCCGGGAGCCTGTGACAGGGAGCAGCTTTGTTGTTATTTCTCCCCTACGTGGGTAGGGGGGTTGGTTGTCCCGGGGCCTGGTGATGGGGTAGAGATGGATGACAGGCGGGTTGCGGGGCCTGATGAAGTGCATGGTCGCAGGGGCAGCGCTGTGCCGCACGGCACGGAGGTACTCACTCAGCCCAATGATGATGACACAGTTCAGGGTAAAACAAGTGGCTGGATGGACAGGTCACTCGGACGGCTGCGGTTGTTCCTCCCTGCAGGTTAGTGATGACTGTCTCTCCCTGCACCGAAGTTAAGTGTTGGTAGTGATGGTTTCCCAACGGTAACCCGCTCCCTGACCTGGATATGGGCCGGAGGAGCCCCTTTTGCCCACAGGCGCTGGCCCTGGGAGACGGTTGCCCTTGCCGGTGGCTGTGTCTCCCCTTCACGGTTGTACGGTTGCCTTCTATCTGGACTTGGCTGTTTGGAAACCCTGAGGTCCCCTTCAATAACGGATTTGGCAAATTCACGGCGACACCAAGCCTTGCCGGGATCCGAAAGTCCTCTGCCAATGGTGCTGGCTTCGCTTTGTATACCGGTCCGGTACGGCCGGGTCACCACCCGTCCACGGTCCTTACGGCAGACTCCAATCGGCCTCCACTGCAGACGGTCACCACATCCTGCCAACCTTGCTGTCCTGTCCAGGCCACACACCCGGACCAACTTCAGGCTCTTTGCTGTCACTTTTCTCCTCTCTACTACTTTCCTCCTTCCACTTCCTTAGCTTAACTCTCACTGCCTGTGTTTTCCCTCCTCCTCGGTGGGTGGAGACCAACCGCCTGGCTCCACACCCTGGTGTGGACAACAGCCCCTGGGGAAGGCAACAAGGATTTTGTGTTTTGACTATGATATGCCTGCAGGGAGTGTGGGGTGTTTAAGTGTTGTGCTCTGTGGCCCCTGGCTTGTCCAGGGCGACACAGAAGCACTGCAGCACTGCCTCGGCGAAGCGGCAACAGGCAGTGCTGAAGCTAATCTGCATAGGTGACAAACCCCACAATGCAGAAGAGGTGTGGACAGCTCTGAAACAGCAGGCAGATCACTGGCTCACAACTCTGAACCTAAAGCCAGGAAAGGTGGTGTGTGACAATGGCCGGAACCTGGTGGCGGCTTTGAGGCGAGGCCAGCTGACACATGTTCCATGCTTGGCCCATGTGCTCAACCTCGAGGTTCAGCGGTTTCTAAAGTCATAGTCAGAGCTGTCTGATCTGCTGGTAAAAGTTCGCCGCCTGTCTGCACATTTTCGAAAGTCACCTACTGCTTCAGCCGGCCTTGCCGCCTTAAGACGCCGTTTGCATCTTCCGGCACACAGACTGGTGTGTGATGTCCCCACGCGTTGGAATTCAACTCTGCACATGTTGGTCAGGATATGTGAGCAGAAGAGGGCAGTTGTTGAGTACCTGCATCACCTAAGCCGTCGGGAAATGGGTCAAACTCCACACATAACACCTGAGGAGTGGAGATGGATGTCCGACCTATGCACCATCCGCCAAAACTTTGAGGACTACAACAAGATGGTGAGCGGCGATGACGACATTATTAGCGTCACCATACCGCTTCTCTGCCTTCTAAAATGGTCTCTGCTCAGAAAACAAACATGATGCATTGCAGGCGGAGCGCGATGAGTTTCAGCAAGAAACAGTAGTGGGTGTGGGTGATGATAACACACAGCCCAGCCTCGTCTCATCACAACGTGCAGTGGAGGACTATGACGAGGAGGAGGATGAAGACATGGAGCAACTCTCTGGCCAAATTGAGGATATGACATGCAGTCATATCCTCGGTTCAGCGTGGCTGGCCAGAGGACAGGGTAGATGATGAGGAGGAGGAGGACAGCATGTTCAGTCATCGTGTCGGTCAGGATACTGAAGTGATGGCTGTTAAGAGTCTGGCACACATGGCTGACTTTATGGTAAGCTGCCTGTCTCGTGACCCTCGCGTTAAGAACATCTTGGCCGACAATCATTACTGGTTGGTAACACTGTTAGACCCACGCTAAAAGGAGAACTTTATGTCTCTTATTCCCGAGGCGGAGAGGTCAGGCAAAATGCAGCAGTTCCAGAAGGCCATAGTCACGGAAGTAGGCAAAGCATTCCCCTCACAAAACGCTAGCGGCATAGGTCATGAATCAGTGGACAACCGAGGCGTACAGCCGAGAGAGGCACAAGTCCAATCCGCCAGAGGTAGGGGAACAGTCTTTAAGATGTGTGACAGTTTTCTCAGCCCCTCACGTACCACAGCCCCTGAGGTGCGGGGTAGTGCCACAAGAAATCCTAAGTTTGCCCAGATGCTGAAGGAGTACCTTGCAGATCGAACAACTGTACTCCGACATTCCTCTGTGCCTTACAATTATTGGGTATCCAAGCTGGACACGTGGCATGAATTGGCTCTCTACGCCTTGGAAGGCCTGGCCTGCCCTGCTGCTAGCGTTTTGTCAGAGCGTGTTTTTAGTGCCGCAGGTGGAATCATTACAGATAAACGCACCCGCCTGTCAACTGAAAATGCTGACAAGCTGACTCTGATCAAGATGAACAAGGGTTGGATTGGGCCAGACTTCACCACACCACCAGCAAATGAGAGCGGAATTTAAAGTTTGCCATGTACCTCCACTCACCCATGGGTACACACTTCTGGAGTTTGGCTAATCGCTGGACTGCTCCTCCTTCTCCTCATGCGCCACCATGATGATGACCGTTACAAATTGCAATACTTAGGCCTTTGTTTCAGGTATACCCCCAGTGGTAAATTTTTTCGCCCATTCTTTGCAGAATGGACATTACAACGACAGGAGACCCACTCCTTTGCAATGGGAACAATGTTTTGAGGCCCTCATGCACGTCTCTATCCAGGGACAACGTGGAGCCTGACGCTGCCACCGACTGCCACACACGTGCTGTTTTTAAATGCAAGCACGGACGCAATAAGAACCTAACTGGTTTTTAGGAGCGACAATTACTGAGAAGTCTGACACTATCAGACACTGCTGACTGACGTGTATTATACACTAGACTTGTGCGTTATATAATAGTTTGTGCAAAACGCGCACCTGTACCCTGCCACCGACTGCCACACACGTGCTGTTTTTAAATGCAAGCACGGACGCAATAAGAACCTAACTGGTTTTTAGGAGCGACAATTACTGAGAAGTCTGACACTATCAGACACTGCTGACTGACGTGTATTATACACTAGACTTGTGCGTTATATAATAGTTTGTGCAAAACGCGCACCTGTACCCTGCCACCGACTGCCACACACGTGCTGTTTTTAAATGCAAGCACGGACGCAATAAGAACCTAACTGGTTTTTAGGAGCGACAATTACTGAGAAGTCTGACACTATCAGACACTGCTGACTGACGTGTATTATACACTAGACTTGTGCGTTATATAATAGTTTGTGCAAAACGCGCACCTGTACCCTGCCACCGACTGCCACACACGTGCTGTTTTTAAATGCAAGCACGGACGCAATAAGAACCTAACTGGTTTTTAGGAGCGACAATTACTGAGAAGTCTGACACTATCAGACACTGCTGACTGACGTGTATTATACACTAGACTTGTGCGTTATATAATAGTTTGTGCAAAACGCGCACCTGTACCCTGCCACCGACTGCCACACACGTGCTGTTTTTAAATGCAAGCACGGACGCAATAAGAACCTAACTGGTTTTTAGGAGCGACAATTACTGAGAAGTCTGACACTATCAGACACTGCTGACTGACGTGTATTATACACTAGACTTGTGCGTTATATAATAGTTTGTGCAAAACGCGCACCTGTACCCTGCCACCGACTGCCACACACGTGCTGTTTTTAAATGCAAGCACGGACGCAATAAGAACCTAACTGGTTTTTAGGAGCGACAATTACTGAGAAGTCTGACACTATCAGACACTGCTGACTGACGTGTATTATACACTAGACTTGTGCGTTATATAATAGTTTGTGCAAAACGCGCACCTGTACCCTGCCACCGACTGCCACACACGTGCTGTTTTTAAATGCAAGCACGGACGCAATAAGAACCTAACTGGTTTTTAGGAGCGACAATTACTGAGAAGTCTGACACTATCAGACACTGCTGACTGACGTGTATTATACACTAGACTTGTGCGTTATATAATAGTTTGTGCAAAACGCGCACCTGTACCCTGCCACCGACTGCCACACACGTGCTGTTTTTAAATGCAAGCACGGACGCAATAAGAACCTAACTGGTTTTTAGGAGCGACAATTACTGAGAAGTCTGACACTATCAGACACTGCTGACTGACGTGTATTATACACTAGACTTGTGCGTTATATAATAGTTTGTGCAAAACGCGCACCTGTACCCTGCCACCGACTGCCACACACGTGCTGTTTTTAAATGCAAGCACGGACGCAATAAGAACCTAACTGGTTTTTAGGAGCGACAATTACTGAGAAGTCTGACACTATCTGGACTGTTTTACACTGTGTACACCAGCCCCAGATATGATGAAGGCTGGTATACGGTCACCACTAGGAATGGCTATATATACCCTGCCTGCCTGCCTGTATACTGCTACAATAGTCCTGACAAGGACTCTTCTGGTCACTAGCCTGTATTCCGACCTGGCTATACCCTGCCTGTATATAGCAACAATAGTCCTGAGAAGGACTCTGCTACTGTACTCCGACCTGGCTATACCCTGCCTGCCTGTATACAACTAGAATAGTCCTGAGAAGGACTTCTGGTCACACTGTTTGCAGCCCTGCTCCGGAACTAACTATAAAGGGCCGCAAAGCTTTCCCTGAATCAGCGACACTCTCCCTACACTCACTGTCAGAATAGCTGTGAGCAGAGCACAGCGCGCCGGCCTATATAAAGGCTCGGTGACGCTGTGCAGGCCGGCCAATCACTGCAATTCCACAACTAACAGGGCTGTGGCATTGCAGTGGTCTGCCAGCCAATCCCTGCATGAGGGCTGGCTCTCAAAAGAGCGCCAACATGCAGAAATGAAGACCACGAGTAAAGCACGAGTATCGCGAGATTACTCGGTCCCCGCCGAGCAGCCCGAGTACAGTGATACTCGTGCGAGTACCGAGTAGTGACAAGCATGCTCGCTCATCACTAGTCTCCATGCTCCAAATCCATTTTAAAGCCATTTTTAAGGCATTTCGCGCATACATGAAATGAACACATTTTTCTCCAAAACTATAACAGATGCAAGCTTGTCCTGTTTGGTGGAGATAATATTTAATAAAATAAGTAGAAATCTACTAAAAGTTTCGTTTGTTTATATTGCCATCCTGAGATAATCGTCTCCATGCTCCAAATCCATTTTAAAGCCATTTCAAAGGCATTTTGCGCATACATGAAATGAACACATTTTTCTCCAAAACTATAACACATGCAAGCTTGTCCTGTTTGGTGGAGATGATATTTAATAAAATAAGTAGAAATCCACTAAAAGTTTTGTTTGGTTATCTTGCAATCCCGAGATAATCGTCTCCATGCTCCAAATCCATTTTAAAGCCATTTCAAAGGCATTTTGCGCATACATGAAATGAACACATTTTTCTCCAAAACTATAACACATGCAAGCTTGTCCTGTTTGGTGGAGATGATATTTAATAAAATAAGTAGAAATCCACTAAAAGTTTTGTTTGGTTATCTTGCAATCCCGAGATAATCGTCTCCATGCTCCAAATCCATTTTAAAGCCATTTTTAAGGCATTTCGCGCATACATGAAATGAACACATTTTTCTCCAAAACTATAACAGATGCAAGCTTGTCCTGTTTGGTGGAGATGATATTTAATAAAATAAGTAGAAATCCACTAAAAGTTTTGTTTGGTTATCTTGCAATCCCGAGATAATCGTCTCCATGCTCCAAATCCATTTTAAAGTCATTTTTAAGGCATTTCGCGCATACATGAAATGAACACATTTTTCTCCAAAACTATAACAGATGCAAGCTTGTCCTGTTTGGTGGAGATGATATTTAATAAAATAAGTAGAAATCCACTAAAAGTTTTGTTTGGTTATCTTGCAATCCCGAGATAATCGTCTCCATGCTCCAAATCCATTTTAAAGCCATTTTTAAGGCATTTCGCGCATACATGAAATGAACACATTTTTCTCCAAAACTATAACAGATGCAAGCTTGTCCTGTTTGGTGGAGATAATATTTAATAAAATAAGTAGAAATCTACTAAAAGTTTCGTTTGTTTATATTGCCATCCTGAGATAATCGTCTCCATGCTCCAAATCCATTTTAAAGCCATTTCAAGGGCATTTTGCGCATACATGAAATGAACACATTTTTCTCCAAAACTATAACACATGCAAGCTTGTCCTGTTTGGTGGAGATGATATTTAATAAAATAAGTAGAAATCCACTAAAAGTTTTGTTTGGTTATCTTGCAATCCCGAGATAATCGTCTCCATGCTCCAAATCCATTTTAAAGCCATTTTTAAGGCATTTCGCGCATACATGAAATGAACACATTTTTCTCCAAAACTATAACAGATGCAAGCTTGTCCTGTTTGGTGGAGATGATATTTAATAAAATAAGTAGAAATCCACTAAAAGTTTTGTTTGGTTATCTTGCAATCCCGAGATAATCGTCTCCATGCTCCAAATCCATTTTAAAGCCATTTTTAAGGCATTTCGCGCATACATGAAATGAACACATTTTTCTCCAAAACTATAACAGATGCAAGCTTGTCCTGTTTGGTGGAGATGATATTTAATAAAATAAGTAGAAATCCACTAAAAGTTTTGTTTGGTTATCTTGCAATCCCGAGATAATCGTCTCCATGCTCCAAATCCATTTTAAAGCCATTTCAAAGGCATTTTGCGCATACATGAAATGAACACATTTTTCTCCAAAACTATAACACATGCAAGCTTGTCCTGTTTGGTGGAGATGATATTTAATAAAATAAGTAGAAATCCACTAAAAGTTTTGTTTGGTTATCTTGCAATCCCGAGATAATCGTCTCCATGCTCCAAATCCATTTTAAAGCCATTTTTAAGGCATTTCGCGCATACATGAAATGAACACATTTTTCTCCAAAACTATAACAGATGCAAGCTTGTCCTGTTTGGTGGAGATGATATTTAATAAAATAAGTAGAAATCCACTAACATTTTTGTTTGGTTATCTTGCAATCCCGAGATAATCGTCTCCATGCTCCAAATCCATTTTAAAGCCATTTTTAAGGCATTTCGCGCATACATGAAATGAACACATTTTTCTCCAAAACTATAACAGATGCAAGCTTGTCCTGTTTGGTGGAGATGATATTTAATAAAATAAGTAGAAATCCACTAAAAGTTTTGTTTGGTTATCTTGCAATCCCGAGATAATCGTCTCCATGCTCCAAATCCATTTTAAAGCCATTTTTAAGGCATTTCGCGCATACATGAAATGAACACATTTTTCTCCAAAACTATAACAGATGCAAGCTTGTCCTGTTTGGTGGAGATAATATTTAATAAAATAAGTAGAAATCTATTAAAAGTTTCGTTTGTTTATATTGCCATCCTGAGATAATCGTCTCCATGCTCCAAATCCATTTTAAAGCCATTTCAAAGGCATTTTGCGCATACATGAAATGAACACATTTTTCTCCAAAACTATAACACATGCAAGCTTGTCCTGTTTGGTGGAGATGATATTTAATAAAATAAGTAGAAATCCACTAAAAGTTTTGTTTGGTTATCTTGCAATCCCGAGATAATCGTCTCCATGCTCCAAATCCATTTTAAAGTCATTTTTAAGGCATTTCGCGCATACATGAAATGAACACATTTTTCTCCAAAACTATAACAGATGCAAGCTTGTCCTGTTTGGTGGAGATGATATTTAATAAAATAAGTAGAAATCCACTAAAAGTGTTGTTTGGTTATCTTGCAATCCCGAGATAATCGTCTCCATGCTCCAAATCCATTTTAAAGCCATTTTTAAGGCATTTCGCGCATACATGAAATGAACACATTTTTCTCCAAAACTATAACAGATGCAAGCTTGTCCTGTTTGGTGGAGATAATATTTAATAAAATAAGTAGAAATCTACTAAAAGTTTCGTTTGTTTATATTGCCATCCTGAGATAATCGTCTCCATGCTCCAAATCCATTTTAAAGCCATTTCAAGGGCATTTTGCGCATACATGAAATGAACACATTTTTCTCCAAAACTATAACACATGCAAGCTTGTCCTGTTTGGTGGAGATGATATTTAATAAAATAAGTAGAAATCCACTAAAAGTTTTGTTTGGTTATCTTGCAATCCCGAGATAATCGTCTCCATGCTCCAAATCCATTTTAAAGCCATTTTTAAGGCATTTCGCGCATACATGAAATGAACACATTTTTCTCCAAAACTATAACAGATGCAAGCTTGTCCTGTTTGGTGGAGATGATATTTAATAAAATAAGTAGAAATCCACTAAAAGTTTTGTTTGGTTATCTTGCAATCCCGAGATAATCGTCTCCATGCTCCAAATCCATTTTAAAGCCATTTTTAAGGCATTTCGCGCATACATGAAATGAACACATTTTTCTCCAAAACTATAACAGATGCAAGCTTGTCCTGTTTGGTGGAGATGATATTTAATAAAATAAGTAGAAATCCACTAAAAGTTTTGTTTGGTTATCTTGCAATCCCGAGATAATCGTCTCCATGCTCCAAATCCATTTTAAAGCCATTTTTAAGGCATTTCGCGCATACATGAAATGAACACATTTTTCTCCAAAACTATAACAGATGCAAGCTTGTCCTGTTTGGTGGAGATGATATTTAATAAAATAAGTAGAAATCCACTAAAAGTTTTGTTTGGTTATCTTGCAATCCCGAGATAATCGTCTCCATGCTCCAAATCCATTTTAAAGTCATTTTTAAGGCATTTCGCGCATACATGAAATGAACACATTTTTCTCCAAAACTATAACAGATGCAAGCTTGTCCTGTTTGGTGGAGATGATATTTAATAAAATAAGTAGAAATCCACTAAAAGTTTTGTTTGGTTATCTTGCAATCCCGAGATAATCGTCTCCATGCTCCAAATCCATTTTAAAGCCATTTTTAAGGCATTTCGCGCATACATGAAATGAACACATTTTTCTCCAAAACTATAACAGATGCAAGCTTGTCCTGTTTGGTGGAGATAATATTTAATAAAATAAGTAGAAATCTACTAAAAGTTTCGTTTGTTTATATTGCCATCCTGAGATAATCGTCTCCATGCTCCAAATCCATTTTAAAGCCATTTCAAGGGCATTTTGCGCATACATGAAATGAACACATTTTTCTCCAAAACTATAACACATGCAAGCTTGTCCTGTTTGGTGGAGATGATATTTAATAAAATAAGTAGAAATCCACTAAAAGTTTTGTTTGGTTATCTTGCAATCCCGAGATAATCGTCTCCATGCTCCAAATCCATTTTAAAGCCATTTTTAAGGCATTTCGCGCATACATGAAATGAACACATTTTTCTCCAAAACTATAACAGATGCAAGCTTGTCCTGTTTGGTGGAGATGATATTTAATAAAATAAGTAGAAATCCACTAAAAGTTTTGTTTGGTTATCTTGCAATCCCGAGATAATCGTCTCCATGCTCCAAATCCATTTTAAAGCCATTTTTAAGGCATTTCGCGCATACATGAAATGAACACATTTTTCTCCAAAACTATAACAGATGCAAGCTTGTCCTGTTTGGTGGAGATAATATTTAATAAAATAAGTAGAAATCTACTAAAAGTTTCGTTTGTTTATATTGCCATCCTGAGATAATCGTCTCCATGCTCCAAATCCATTTTAAAGCCATTTCAAAGGCATTTTGCGCATACATGAAATGAACACATTTTTCTCCAAAACTATAACACATGCAAGCTTGTCCTGTTTGGTGGAGATGATATTTAATAAAATAAGTAGAAATCCACTAAAAGTTTTGTTTGGTTATCTTGCAATCCCGAGATAATCGTCTCCATGCTCCAAATCCATTTTAAAGCCATTTCAAAGGCATTTTGCGCATACATGAAATGAACACATTTTTCTCCAAAACTATAACACATGCAAGCTTGTCCTGTTTGGTGGAGATGATATTTAATAAAATAAGTAGAAATCCACTAAAAGTTTTGTTTGGTTATCTTGCAATCCCGAGATAATCGTCTCCATGCTCCAAATCCATTTTAAAGCCATTTTTAAGGCATTTCGCGCATACATGAAATGAACACATTTTTCTCCAAAACTATAACAGATGCAAGCTTGTCCTGTTTGGTGGAGATGATATTTAATAAAATAAGTAGAAATCCACTAAAAGTTTTGTTTGGTTATCTTGCAATCCCGAGATAATCGTCTCCATGCTCCAAATCCATTTTAAAGCCATTTTTAAGGCATTTCGCGCATACATGAAATGAACACATTTTTCTCCAAAACTATAACAGATGCAAGCTTGTCCTGTTTGGTGGAGATGATATTTAATAAAATAAGTAGAAATCCACTAAAAGTTTTGTTTGGTTATCTTGCAATCCCGAGATAATCGTCTCCATGCTCCAAATCCATTTTAAAGCCATTTTTAAGGCATTTCGCGCATACATGAAATGAACACATTTTTCTCCAAAACTATAACAGATGCAAGCTTGTCCTGTTTGGTGGAGATAATATTTAATAAAATAAGTAGAAATCTACTAAAAGTTTCGTTTGTTTATATTGCCATCCTGAGATAATCGTCTCCATGCTCCAAATCCATTTTAAAGCCATTTCAAAGGCATTTTGCGCATACATGAAATGAACACATTTTTCTCCAAAACTATAACACATGCAAGCTTGTCCTGTTTGGTGGAGATGATATTTAATAAAATAAGTAGAAATCCACTAAAAGTTTTGTTTGGTTATCTTGCAATCCCGAGATAATCGTCTCCACGCTCCAAATCCATTTTAAAGCCATTTTTAAGGCATTTCGCGCATACATAAAATGAACACATTTTTCTCCAAAACTATAACAGATGCAAGCTTGTCCTGTTTGGTGGAGATGATATTTAATAAAATAAGTAGAAATCCACTAAAAGTTTTGTTTGGTTATCTTGCAATCCCGAGATAATCGTCTCCATGCTCCAAATCCATTTTAAAGCCATTTTTAAGGCATTTCGCGCATACATGAAATGAACATATTTTTCTCCAAAACTATAACAGATGCAAGCTTGTTCTGTTTGGTGGAGATAATATTTAATAAAATAAGTAGAAATCTACTAAAAGTTTCGTTTGTTTATATTGCCATCCTGAGATAATCGTCTCCATGCTCCAAATCCATTTTAAAGCCATTTCAAAGGCATTTTGCGCATACATGAAATGAACACATTTTTCTCCAAAACTATAACACATGCAAGTTTGTCCTGTTTGGTGGAGATGATATTTAATAAAATAAGTAGAAATCCACTAAAAGTTTTGTTTGGTTATCTTGCAATCCCGAGATAATCGTCTCCATGCTCCAAATCCATTTTAAAGCCATTTTTAAGGCATTTCGCGCATACATGAAATGAACACATTTTTCTCCAAAACTATAACAGATGCAAGCTTGTCCTGTTTGGTGGAGATGATATTTAATAAAATAAGTAGAAATCCACTAAAAGTTTTGTTTGGTTATCTTGCAATCCTGAGATAATCGTCTCCATGCTCCAAATCCATTTTAAAGCCATTTTTAAGGCATTTCGCGCATACATGAAATGAACACATTTTTCTCCAAAACTATAACAGATGCAAGCTTGTCCTGTTTGGTGGAGATAATATTTAATAAAATAAGTAGAAATCTACTAAAAGTTTCGTTTGTTTATATTGCCATCCTGAGATAATCGTCTCCATGCTCCAAATCCATTTTAAAGCCATTTCAAAGGCATTTTGCGCATACATGAAATGAACACATTTTTCTCCAAAACTATAACACATGCAAGCTTGTCCTGTTTGGTGGAGATGATATTTAATAAAATAAGTAGAAATCCACTAAAAGTTTTGTTTGGTTATCTTGCAATCCCGAGATAATCGTCTCCATGCACCAAATCTATTTTAAAGCCATTTTTAAGGCATTTCGCGCATACATGAAATGAACACATTTTTCTCCAAAACTATAACAGATGCAAGCTTGTCCTGTTTGGTGGAGATGATATTTAATAAAATAAGTAGAAATCCACTAAAAGTTTTGTTTGGTTATCTTGCAATCCCGAGATAATCGTCTCCATGCTCCAAATCCATTTTAAAGCCATTTTTAAGGCATTTCGCGCATACATGAAATGAACACATTTTTCTCCAAAACTATAACAGATGCAAGCTTGTCCTGTTTGGTGGAGATAATATTTAATAAAATAAGTAGAAATCTACTAAAAGTTTCGTTTGTTTATATTGCCATCCTGAGATAATCGTCTCCATGCTCCAAATCCATTTTAAAGCCATTTCAAAGGCATTTTGTGCATACATGAAATGAACACATTTTTCTCCAAAACTATAACACATGCAAGCTTGTCCTGTTTGGTGGAGATGATATTTAATAATATAAGTAGAAATCCACTAAAAGTTTTGTTTGGTTATCTTGCAATCCCGAGATAATCGTCTCCATGCTCCAAATCCATTTTAAAGCCATTTTTAAGGCATTTCGCGCATACATAAAATGAACACATTTTTCTCCAAAACTATAACAGATGCAAGCTTGTCCTGTTTGGTGGAGATGATATTTAATAAAATAAGTAGAAATCCACTAAAAGTTTTGTTTGGTTATCTTGCAATCCCGAGATAATCGTCTCCATGCTCCAAATCCATTTTAAAGCCATTTTTAAGGCATTTCGCGCATACATGAAATGAACACATTTTTCTCCAAAACTATAACAGATGCAAGCTTGTCCTGTTTGGTGGAGATGATATTTAATAAAATAAGTAGAAATCCACTAAAAGTTTTGTTTGGTTATCTTGCAATCCCGAGATAATCGTCTCCATGCTCCAAATCCATTTTAAAGCCATTTTTAAGGCATTTCGCGCATACATGAAATGAACACATTTTTCTCCAAAACTATAACAGATGCAAGCTTGTCCTGTTTGGTGGAGATGATATTTAATAAAATAAGTAGAAATCCACTAAAAGTTTTGTTTGGTTATCTTGCAATCCCGAGATAATCGTCTCCATGCTCCAAATCCATTTTAAAGTCATTTTTAAGGCATTTCGCGCATACATGAAATGAACACATTTTTCTCCAAAACTATAACAGATGCAAGCTTGTCCTGTTTGGTGGAGATGATATTTAATAAAATAAGTAGAAATCCACTAAAAGTTTTGTTTGGTTATCTTGCAATCCCGAGATAATCGTCTCCATGCTCCAAATCCATTTTAAAGCCATTTTTAAGGCATTTCGCGCATACATGAAATGAACACATTTTTCTCCAAAACTATAACAGATGCAAGCTTGTCCAGTTTGGTGGAGATAATATTTAATAAAATAAGTAGAAATCTACTAAAAGTTTCGTTTGTTTATATTGCCATCCTGAGATAATCGTCTCCATGCTCCAAATCCATTTTAAAGCCATTTCAAGGGCATTTTGCGCATACATGAAATGAACACATTTTTCTCCAAAACTATAACACATGCAAGCTTGTCCTGTTTGGTGGAGATGATATTTAATAAAATAAGTAGAAATCCACTAAAAGTTTTGTTTGGTTATCTTGCAATCCCGAGATAATCGTCTCCATGCTCCAAATCCATTTTAAAGCCATTTTTAAGGCATTTCGCGCATACATGAAATGAACACATTTTTCTCCAAAACTATAACAGATGCAAGCTTGTCCTGTTTGGTGGAGATGATATTTAATAAAATAAGTAGAAATCCACTAAAAGTTTTGTTTGGTTATCTTGCAATCCCGAGATAATCGTCTCCATGCTCCAAATCCATTTTAAAGCCATTTTTAAGGCATTTCGCGCATACATGAAATGAACACATTTTTCTCCAAAACTATAACAGATGCAAGCTTGTCCTGTTTGGTGGAGATAATATTTAATAAAATAAGTAGAAATCTACTAAAAGTTTCGTTTGTTTATATTGCCATCCTGAGATAATCGTCTCCATGCTCCAAATCCATTTTAAAGCCATTTCAAAGGCATTTTGCGCATACATGAAATGAACACATTTTTCTCCAAAACTATAACACATGCAAGCTTGTCCTGTTTGGTGGAGATGATATTTAATAAAATAAGTAGAAATCCACTAAAAGTTTTGTTTGGTTATCTTGCAATCCCGAGATAATCGTCTCCATGCTCCAAATCCATTTTAAAGCCATTTCAAAGGCATTTTGCGCATACATGAAATGAACACATTTTTCTCCAAAACTATAACACATGCAAGCTTGTCCTGTTTGGTGGAGATGATATTTAATAAAATAAGTAGAAATCCACTAAAAGTTTTGTTTGGTTATCTTGCAATCCCGAGATAATCGTCTCCATGCTCCAAATCCATTTTAAAGCCATTTTTAAGGCATTTCGCGCATACATGAAATGAACACATTTTTCTCCAAAACTATAACAGATGCAAGCTTGTCCTATTTGGTGGAGATGATATTTAATAAAATAAGTAGAAATCCACTAAAAGTTTTGTTTGGTTATCTTGCAATCCCGAGATAATCGTCTCCATGCTCCAAATCCATTTTAAAGCCATTTTTAAGGCATTTCGCGCATACATGAAATGAACACATTTTTCTCCAAAACTATAACAGATGCAAGCTTGTCCTGTTTGGTGGAGATGATATTTAATAAAATAAGTAGAAATCCACTAAAAGTTTTGTTTGGTTATATTGCAATCCCGAGATAATCGTCTCCATGCTCCAAATCCATTTTAAAGCCATTTTTAAGGCATTTCGCGCATACATGAAATGAACACATTTTTCTCCAAAACTATAACAGATGCAAGCTTGTCCTGTTTGGCGGAGATGATATTTAATAAAATAAGTAGAAATCCACTAAAAGTTGTGTTTGGTTATCTTGCAATCCCGAGATAATCGTCTCCATGCTCCAAATCCATTTTAAAGCCATTTTTAAGGCATTTCGCGCATACATGAAATGAACACATTTTTCTCCAAAACTATAACAGATGCAAGCTTGTCCTGTTTGGTGGAGATAATATTTAATAAAATAAGTAGAAATCTACTAAAAGTTTCGTTTGTTTATATTGCCATCCTGAGATAATCGTCTCCATGCTCCAAATCCATTTTAAAGCCATTTCAAAGGCATTTTGCGCATACATGAAATGAACACATTTTTCTCCAAAACTATAACACATGCAAGCTTGTCCTGTTTGGTGGAGATGATATTTAATAAAATAAGTAGAAATCCACTAAAAGTTTTGTTTGGTTATCTTGCAATCCCGAGATAATCGTCTCCATGCTCCAAATCCATTTTAAAGCCATTTTTAAGGCATTTCGCGCATACATGAAATGAACACATTTTTCTCCAAAACTATAACAGATGCAAGATTGTCCTGTTTGGTGGAGATGATATTTAATAAAATAAGTAGAAATCCACTAAAAGTTTTGTTTGGTTATCTTGCAATCCCGAGATAATCGTCTCCATGCTCCAAATCCATTTTAAAGCCATTTTTAAGGCATTTCGCGCATACATGAAATGAAAACATTTTTCTCCAAAACTATAACAGATGCAAGCTTGTCCTGTTTGGTGGAGATGATATTTAATAAAATAAGTAGAAATCCACTAAAAGTTTTGTTTGGTTATCTTGCAATCCCGAGATAATCATCTCCATGCTCCAAATCCATTTTAAAGCCATTTTTAAGGCATTTCGCGCATACATGAAATGAACACATTTTTCTCCAAAACTATAACAGATGCAAGCTTGTCCTGTTTGGTGGAGATGATATTTAATAAAATAAGTAGAAATCCACTAAAAGTTTTGTTTGGTTATCTTGCAATCCCGAGATAATCGTCTCCATGCTCCAAATCCATTTTAAAGCCATTTCAAAGGCATTTTGCGCATACATGAAATGAACACATTTTTCTCCAAAACTATAACACATGCAAGCTTGTCCTGTTTGGTGGAGATGATATTTAATAAAATAAGTAGAAATCCACTAAAAGTTTTGTTTGGTTATCTTGCAATCCCGAGATAATCGTCTCCATGCTCCAAATCCATTTTAAAGCCATTTTTAAGGCATTTCGCGCATACATGAAATGAACACATTTTTCTCCAAAACTATAACAGATGCAAGCTTGTCCTGTTTGGTGGAGATGATATTTAATAAAATAAGTAGAAATCCACTAAAAGTTTTGTTTGGTTATCTTGCAATCCCGAGATAATCGTCTCCATGCTCCAAATCCATTTTAAAGCCATTTTTAAGGCATTTCGCGCATACATGAAATGAACACATTTTTCTCCAAAACTATAACAGATGCAAGCTTGTCCTGTTTGGTGGAGATGATATTTAATAAAATAAGTAGAAATCCACTAAAAGTTTTGTTTGGTTATCTTGCAATCCCGAGATAATCGTCTCCATGCTCCAAATCCATTTTAAAGCCATTTTTAAGGCATTTCGCGCATACATGAAATGAACACATTTTTCTCCAAAACTATAACAGATGCAAGCTTGTCCTGTTTGGTGGAGATGATATTTAATAAAATATGTAGAAATCCACTAAAAGTTTTGTTTGGTTATCTTGCAATCCCGAGATAATCGTCTCCATGCTCCAAATCCATTTTAAAGCCATTTTTAAGGCATTTCGCGCATACATGAAATGAACACATTTTTCTCCAAAACTATAATAGATGCAAGCTTGTCCTGTTTGGTGGAGATGATATTTAATAAAATAAGTAGAAATCCACTAAAAGTTTTGTTTGGTTATCTTGCAATCCCGAGATAATCGTCTCCATGCTCCAAATCCATTTTAAAGCCATTTTTAAGGCATTTCGCGCATACATGAAATGAACACATTTTTCTCCAAAACTATAACAGATGCAAGCTTGTCCTGTTTGGTGGAGATGATATTTAATAAAATAAGTAGAAATCCACTAAAAGTTTTGTTTGGTTATATTGCAATCCCGAGATAATCGTCTCCATGCTCCAAATCCATTTTAAAGCCATTTTTAAGGCATTTCGCGCATACATGAAATGAACACATTTTTCTCCAAAACTATAACAGATGCAAGCTTGTCCTGTTTGGCGGAGATGATATTTAATAAAATAAGTAGAAATCCACTAAAAGTTTTGTTTGGTTATCTTGCAATCCCGAGATAATCGTCTCCATGCTCCAAATCCATTTTAAAGCCATTTTTAAGGCATTTCGCGCATACATGAAATGAACACATTTTTCTCCAAAACTATAACAGATGCAAGCTTGTCCTGTTTGGTGGAGATAATATTTAATAAAATAAGTAGAAATCTACTAAAAGTTTCGTTTGTTTATATTGCCATCCTGAGATAATCGTCTCCATGCTCCAAATCCATTTTAAAGCCATTTCAAAGGCATTTTGCGCATACATGAAATGAACACATTTTTCTCCAAAACTATAACACATGCAAGCTTGTCCTGTTTGGTGGAGATGATATTTAATAAAATAAGTAGAAATCCACTAAAAGTTTTGTTTGGTTATCTTGCAATCCCGAGATAATCGTCTCCATGCTCCAAATCCATTTTAAAGCCATTTTTAAGGCATTTCGCGCATACATGAAATGAACACATTTTTCTCCAAAACTATAACAGATGCAAGCTTGTCCTGTTTGGTGGAGATGATATTTAATAAAATAAGTAGAAATCCACTAAAAGTTTTGTTTGGTTATCTTGCAATCCCGAGATAATCGTCTCCATGCTCCAAATCCATTTTAAAGCCATTTTTAAGGCATTTCGCGCATACATGAAATGAACACATTTTTCTCCAAAACTATAACAGATGCAAGCTTGTCCTGTTTGGTGGAGATGATATTTAATAAAATAAGTAGAAATCCACTAAAAGTTTTGTTTGGTTATCTTGCAATCCCGAGATAATCGTCTCCATGCTCCAAATCCATTTTAAAGCCATTTTTAAGGCATTTCGCGCATACATGAAATTAACACATTTTTCTCCAAAACTATAACAGATGCAAGCTTGTCCTGTTTGGTGGAGATGATATTTAATAAAATAAGTAGAAATCCACTAAAAGTTTTGTTTGGTTATCTTGCAATCCTGAGATAATCGTCTCCATGCTCCAAATCCATTTTAAAGCCATTTTTAAGGCATTTCGCGCATACATGAAATGAACACATTTTTCTCCAAAACTATAACAGATGCAAGCTTGTCCTGTTTGGTGGAGATAATATTTAATAAAATAAGTAGAAATCTACTAAAAGTTTCGTTTGTTTATATTGCCATCCTGAGATAATCGTCTCCATGCTCCAAATCCATTTTAAAGCCATTTCAAAGGCATTTTGCGCATACATGAAATGAACACATTTTTCTCCAAAACTATAACACATGCAAGCTTGTCCTGTTTGGTGGAGATGATATTTAATAAAATAAGTAGAAATCCACTAAAAGTTTTGTTTGGTTATCTTGCAATCCCGAGATAATCGTCTCCATGCTCCAAATCCATTTTAAAGCCATTTTTAAGGCATTTCGCGCATACATGAAATGAACACATTTTTCTCCAAAACTATAACAGATGCAAGCTTGTCCTGTTTGGCGGAGATGATATTTAATAAAATAAGTAGAAATCCACTAAAAGTTTTGTTTGGTTATCTTGCAATCCCGAGATAATCGTCTCCATGCTCCAAATCCATTTTAAAGCCATTTTTAAGGCATTTCGCGCATACATGAAATGAACACATTTTTCTCCAGAACTATAACAGATGCAAGCTTGTCCTGTTTGGTGGAGATAATATTTAATAAAATAAGTAGAAATCTACTAAAAGTTTCGTTTGTTTATATTGCCATCCTGAGATAATCGTCTCCATGCTCCAAATCCATTTTAAAGCCATTTCAAAGGCATTTTGCGCATACATGAAATGAACACATTTTTCTCCAAAACTATAACACATGCAAGCTTGTCCTGTTTGGTGGAGATGATATTTAATAAAATAAGTAGAAATCCACTAAAAGTTTTGTTTGGTTATCTTGCAATCCCGAGATAATCGTCTCCATGCTCCAAATCCATTTTAAAGCCATTTTTAAGGCATTTCGCGCATACATGAAATGAACACATTTTTCTCCAAAACTATAACAGATGCAAGCTTGTCCTGTTTGGTGGAGATGATATTTAATAAAATAAGTAGAAATCCACTAAAAGTTTTGTTTGGTTATCTTGCAATCCCGAGATAATCGTCTCCATGCTCCAAATCCATTTTAAAGCCATTTTAAGGCATTTCGCGCATACATGAAATGAACACATTTTTCTCCAAAACTATAACAGATGCAAGCTTGTCCTGTTTGGTGGAGATAATATTTAATAAAATAAGTAGAAATCTACTAAAAGTTTCGTTTGTTTATATTGCCATCCTGAGATAATCGTCTCCATGCTCCAAATCCATTTTAAAGCCATTTCAAAGGCATTTTGCGCATACATGAAATGAACACATTTTTCTCCAAAACTATAACACATGCAAGCTTGTCCTGTTTGGTGGAGATGATATTTAATAAAATAAGTAGAAATCCACTAAAAGTTTTGTTTGGTTATCTTGCAATCCCGAGATAATCGTCTCCATGCTCCAAATCCATTTTAAAGCCATTTTTAAGGCATTTCGCGCATACATGAAATGAACACATTTTTCTCCAAAACTATAACAGATGCAAGCTTGTCCTGTTTGGCGGAGATGATATTTAATAAAATAAGTAGAAATCCACTAAAAGTTTTGTTTGGTTATCTTGCAATCCCGAGATAATCGTCTCCATGCTCCAAATCCATTTTAAAGCCATTTTTAAGGCATTTCGCGCATACATGAAATGAACACATTTTTCTCCAAAACTATAACAGATGCAAGCTTGTCCTGTTTGGTGGAGATAATATTTAATAAAATAAGTAGAAATCTACTAAAAGTTTCGTTTGTTTATATTGCCATCCTGAGATAATCGTCTCCATGCTCCAAATCCATTTTAAAGCCATTTCAAAGGCATTTTGCGCATACATGAAATGAACACATTTTTCTCCAAAACTATAACACATGCAAGCTTGTCCTGTTTGGTGGAGATGATATTTAATAAAATAAGTAGAAATCCACTAAAAGTTTTGTTTGGTTATCTTGCAATCCCGAGATAATCGTCTCCATGCTCCAAATCCATTTTAAAGCCATTTTTAAGGCATTTCGCGCATACATGAAATGAACACATTTTTCTCCAAAACTATAACAGATGCAAGCTTGTCCTGTTTGGCGGAGATGATATTTAATAAAATAAGTAGAAATCCACTAAAAGTTTTGTTTGGTTATCTTGCAATCCCGAGATAATCGTCTCCATGCTCCAAATCCATTTTAAAGCCATTTTTAAGGCATTTCGCGCATACATGAAATGAACACATTTTTCTCCAAAACTATAACAGATGCAAGCTTGTCCTATTTGGTGGAGATGATATTTAATAAAATAAGTAGAAATCCACTAAAAGTTTTGTTTGGTTATCTTGCAATCCCGAGATAATCGTCTCCATGCTCCAAATCCATTTTAAAGCCATTTTTAAGGCATTTCGCGCATACATGAAATGAACACATTTTTCTCCAAAACTATAACAGATGCAAGCTTGTCCTGTTTGGTGGAGATGATATTTAATAAAATAAGTAGAAATCCACTAAAAGTTTTGTTTGGTTATATTGCAATCCCGAGATAATCGTCTCCATGCTCCAAATCCATTTTAAAGCCATTTTTAAGGCATTTCGCGCATACATGAAATGAACACATTTTTCTCCAAAACTATAACAGATGCAAGCTTGTCCTATTTGGTGGAGATGATATTTAATAAAATAAGTAGAAATCCACTAAAAGTTTTGTTTGGTTATCTTGCAATCCCGAGATAATCGTCTCCATGCTCCAAATCCATTTTAAAGCCATTTTAAGGCATTTCGCGCATACATGAAATGAACACATTTTTCTCCAAAACTATAACAGATGCAAGCTTGTCCTGTTTGGTGGAGATAATATTTAATAAAATAAGTAGAAATCTACTAAAAGTTTCGTTTGTTTATATTGCCATCCTGAGATAATCGTCTCCATGCTCCAAATCCATTTTAAAGCCATTTCAAAGGCATTTTGCGCATACATGAAATGAACACATTTTTCTCCAAAACTATAACACATGCAAGCTTGTCCTGTTTGGTGGAGATGATATTTAATAAAATAAGTAGAAATCCACTAAAAGTTTTGTTTGGTTATCTTGCAATCCCGAGATAATCGTCTCCATGCTCCAAATCCATTTTAAAGCCATTTTTAAGGCATTTCGCGCATACATGAAATGAACACATTTTTCTCCAAAACTATAACAGATGCAAGCTTGTCCTGTTTGGCGGAGATGATATTTAATAAAATAAGTAGAAATCCACTAAAAGTTTTGTTTGGTTATCTTGCAATCCCGAGATAATCGTCTCCATGCTCCAAATCCATTTTAAAGCCATTTTTAAGGCATTTCGCGCATACATGAAATGAACACATTTTTCTCCAAAACTATAACAGATGCAAGCTTGTCCTGTTTGGTGGAGATAATATTTAATAAAATAAGTAGAAATCTACTAAAAGTTTCGTTTGTTTATATTGCCATCCTGAGATAATCGTCTCCATGCTCCAAATCCATTTTAAAGCCATTTCAAAGGCATTTTGCGCATACATGAAATGAACACATTTTTCTCCAAAACTATAACACATGCAAGCTTGTCCTGTTTGGTGGAGATGATATTTAATAAAATAAGTAGAAATCCACTAAAAGTTTTGTTTGGTTATCTTGCAATCCCGAGATAATCGTCTCCATGCTCCAAATCCATTTTAAAGCCATTTTTAAGGCATTTCGCGCATACATGAAATGAACACATTTTTCTCCAAAACTATAACAGATGCAAGCTTGTCCTGTTTGGCGGAGATGATATTTAATAAAATAAGTAGAAATCCACTAAAAGTTTTGTTTGGTTATCTTGCAATCCCGAGATAATCGTCTCCATGCTCCAAATCCATTTTAAAGCCATTTTTAAGGCATTTCGCGCATACATGAAATGAACACATTTTTCTCCAAAACTATAACAGATGCAAGCTTGTCCTATTTGGTGGAGATGATATTTAATAAAATAAGTAGAAATCCACTAAAAGTTTTGTTTGGTTATCTTGCAATCCCGAGATAATCGTCTCCATGCTCCAAATCCATTTTAAAGCCATTTTTAAGGCATTTCGCGCATACATGAAATGAACACATTTTTCTCCAAAACTATAACAGATGCAAGCTTGTCCTGTTTGGTGGAGATGATATTTAATAAAATAAGTAGAAATCCACTAAAAGTTTTGTTTGGTTATATTGCAATCCCGAGATAATCGTCTCCATGCTCCAAATCCATTTTAAAGCCATTTTTAAGGCATTTCGCGCATACATGAAATGAACACATTTTTCTCCAAAACTATAACAGATGCAAGCTTGTCCTGTTTGGTGGAGATGATATTTAATAAAATAAGTAGAAATCCACTAAAAGTTTTGTTTGGTTATCTTGCAATCCCGAGATAATCGTCTCCATGCTCCAAATCCATTTTAAAGTCATTTTTAAGGCATTTTGCGCATACATGAAATGAACACATTTTTCTCCAAAACTATAACAGATGCAAGCTTGTCCTGTTTGGTGGAGATGATATTTAATAAAATAAGTAGAAATCCACTAAAAGTTTTGTTTGGTTATCTTGCAATCCCGAGATAATCGTCTCCATGCTCCAAATCCATTTTAAAGCCATTTTTAAGGCATTTCGCGCATACATGAAATGAACACATTTTTCTCCAAAACTATAACAGATGCAAGCTTGTCCTGTTTGGTGGAGATAATATTTAATAAAATAAGTAGAAATCTACTAAAAGTTTCGTTTGTTTATATTGCCATCCTGAGATAATCGTCTCCATGCTCCAAATCCATTTTAAAGCCATTTCAAAGGCATTTTGCGCATACATGAAATGAACACATTTTTCTCCAAAACTATAACACATGCAAGCTTGTCCTGTTTGGTGGAGATGATATTTAATAATATAAGTAGAAATCCACTAAAAGTTTTGTTTGGTTATCTTGCAATCCCGAGATAATCGTCTCCATGCTCCAAATCCATTTTAAAGCCATTTTTAAGGCATTTCGCGCATACATAAAATGAACACATTTTTCTCCAAAACTATAACAGATGCAAGCTTGTCCTGTTTGGTGGAGATGATATTTAATAAAATAAGTAGAAATCCACTAAAAGTTTTGTTTGGTTATCTTGCAATCCCGAGATAATCGTCTCCATGCTCCAAATCCATTTTAAAGCCATTTTTAAGGCATTTCGCGCATACATGAAATGAACACATTTTTCTCCAAAACTATAACAGATGCAAGCTTGTCCTGTTTGGTGGAGATGATATTTAATAAACTAAGTAGAAATCCACTAAAAGTTTTGTTTGGTTATCTTGCAATCCCGAGATAATCGTCTCCATGCTCCAAATCCATTTTAAAGCCATTTTTAAGGCATTTCGCGCATACATGAAATGAACACATTTTTCTCCAAAACTATAACACATGCAAGCTTGTCCTGTTTGGTGGAGATGATATTTAATAAAATAAGTAGAAATCCACTAAAAGTTTTGTTTGGTTATCTTGCAATCCCGAGATAATCGTCTCCATGCTCCAAATCCATTTTAAAGCCATTTTTAAGGCATTTCGCGCATACATGAAATGAACACATTTTTCTCCAAAACTATAACAGATGCAAGCTTGTCCTGTTTGGCGGAGATGATATTTAATAAAATAAGTAGAAATCCACTAAAAGTTTTGTTTGGTTATCTTGCAATCCCGAGATAATCGTCTCCATGCTCCAAATCCATTTTAAAGCCATTTTTAAGGCATTTCGCGCATACATGAAATGAACACATTTTTCTCCAAAACTATAACAGATGCAAGCTTGTCCTGTTTGGTGGAGATAATATTTAATAAAATAAGTAGAAATCTACTAAAAGTTTCGTTTGTTTATATTGCCATCCTGAGATAATCGTCTCCATGCTCCAAATCCATTTTAAAGCCATTTCAAAGGCATTTTGCGCATACATGAAATGAACACATTTTTCTCCAAAACTATAACACATGCAAGCTTGTCCTGTTTGGTGGAGATGATATTTAATAAAATAAGTAGAAATCCACTAAAAGTTTTGTTTGGTTATCTTGCAATCCCGAGATAATCGTCTCCATGCTCCAAATCCATTTTAAAGCCATTTTTAAGGCATTTCGCGCATACATGAAATGAACACATTTTTCTCCAAAACTATAACAGATGCAAGCTTGTCCTGTTTGGTGGAGATGATATTTAATAAAATAAGTAGAAATCCACTAAAAGTTTTGTTTGGTTATCTTGCAATCCCGAGATAATCGTCTCCATGCTCCAAATCCATTTTAAAGCCATTTTAAGGCATTTCGCGCATACATGAAATGAACACATTTTTCTCCAAAACTATAACAGATGCAAGCTTGTCCTGTTTGGTGGAGATAATATTTAATAAAATAAGTAGAAATCTACTAAAAGTTTCGTTTGTTTATATTGCCATCCTGAGATAATCGTCTCCATGCTCCAAATCCATTTTAAAGCCATTTCAAAGGCATTTTGCGCATACATGAAATGAACACATTTTTCTCCAAAACTATAACACATGCAAGCTTGTCCTGTTTGGTGGAGATGATATTTAATAAAATAAGTAGAAATCCACTAAAAGTTTTGTTTGGTTATCTTGCAATCCCGAGATAATCGTCTCCATGCTCCAAATCCATTTTAAAGCCATTTTTAAGGCATTTCGCGCATACATGAAATGAACACATTTTTCTCCAAAACTATAACAGATGCAAGCTTGTCCTGTTTGGCGGAGATGATATTTAATAAAATAAGTAGAAATCCACTAAAAGTTTTGTTTGGTTATCTTGCAATCCCGAGATAATCGTCTCCATGCTCCAAATCCATTTTAAAGCCATTTTTAAGGCATTTCGCGCATACATGAAATGAACACATTTTTCTCCAAAACTATAACAGATGCAAGCTTGTCCTATTTGGTGGAGATGATATTTAATAAAATAAGTAGAAATCCACTAAAAGTTTTGTTTGGTTATCTTGCAATCCCGAGATAATCGTCTCCATGCTCCAAATCCATTTTAAAGCCATTTTTAAGGCATTTCGCGCATACATGAAATGAACACATTTTTCTCCAAAACTATAACAGATGCAAGCTTGTCCTGTTTGGTGGAGATGATATTTAATAAAATAAGTAGAAATCCACTAAAAGTTTTGTTTGGTTATATTGCAATCCCGAGATAATCGTCTCCATGCTCCAAATCCATTTTAAAGCCATTTTTAAGGCATTTCGCGCATACATGAAATGAACACATTTTTCTCCAAAACTATAACAGATGCAAGCTTGTCCTGTTTGGTGGAGATGATATTTAATAAAATAAGTAGAAATCCACTAAAAGTTTTGTTTGGTTATCTTGCAATCCCGAGATAATCGTCTCCATGCTCCAAATCCATTTTAAAGTCATTTTTAAGGCATTTTGCGCATACATGAAATGAACACATTTTTCTCCAAAACTATAACAGATGCAAGCTTGTCCTGTTTGGTGGAGATGATATTTAATAAAATAAGTAGAAATCCACTAAAAGTTTTGTTTGGTTATCTTGCAATCCCGAGATAATCGTCTCCATGCTCCAAATCCATTTTAAAGCCATTTTTAAGGCATTTCGCGCATACATGAAATGAACACATTTTTCTCCAAAACTATAACAGATGCAAGCTTGTCCTGTTTGGTGGAGATAATATTTAATAAAATAAGTAGAAATCTACTAAAAGTTTCGTTTGTTTATATTGCCATCCTGAGATAATCGTCTCCATGCTCCAAATCCATTTTAAAGCCATTTCAAAGGCATTTTGCGCATACATGAAATGAACACATTTTTCTCCAAAACTATAACACATGCAAGCTTGTCCTGTTTGGTGGAGATGATATTTAATAATATAAGTAGAAATCCACTAAAAGTTTTGTTTGGTTATCTTGCAATCCCGAGATAATCGTCTCCATGCTCCAAATCCATTTTAAAGCCATTTTTAAGGCATTTCGCGCATACATAAAATGAACACATTTTTCTCCAAAACTATAACAGATGCAAGCTTGTCCTGTTTGGTGGAGATGATATTTAATAAAATAAGTAGAAATCCACTAAAAGTTTTGTTTGGTTATCTTGCAATCCCGAGATAATCGTCTCCATGCTCCAAATCCATTTTAAAGCCATTTTTAAGGCATTTCGCGCATACATGAAATGAACACATTTTTCTCCAAAACTATAACAGATGCAAGCTTGTCCTGTTTGGTGGAGATGATATTTAATAAACTAAGTAGAAATCCACTAAAAGTTTTGTTTGGTTATCTTGCAATCCCGAGATAATCGTCTCCATGCTCCAAATCCATTTTAAAGCCATTTTTAAGGCATTTCGCGCATACATGAAATGAACACATTTTTCTCCAAAACTATAACAGATGCAAGCTTGTCCTGTTTGGTGGAGATGATATTTAATAAAATAAGTAGAAATCCACTAAAAGTTTTGTTTGGTTATCTTGCAATCCCGAGATAATCGTCTCCATGCTCCAAATCCATTTTAAAGTCATTTTTAAGGCATTTCGCGCATACATGAAATGAACACATTTTTCTCCAAAACTATAACAGATGCAAGCTTGTCCTGTTTGGTGGAGATGATATTTAATAAAATAAGTAGAAATCCACTAAAAGTTTTGTTTGGTTATCTTGCAATCCCGAGATAATCGTCTCCATGCTCCAAATCCATTTTAAAGCCATTTTTAAGGCATTTCGCGCATACATGAAATGAACACATTTTTCTCCAAAACTATAACAGATGCAAGCTTGTCCAGTTTGGTGGAGATAATATTTAATAAAATAAGTAGAAATCTACTAAAAGTTTCGTTTGTTTATATTGCCATCCTGAGATAATCGTCTCCATGCTCCAAATCCATTTTAAAGCCATTTCAAGGGCATTTTGCGCATACATGAAATGAACACATTTTTCTCCAAAACTATAACACATGCAAGCTTGTCCTGTTTGGTGGAGATGATATTTAATAAAATAAGTAGAAATCCACTAAAAGTTTTGTTTGGTTATCTTGCAATCCCGAGATAATCGTCTCCATGCTCCAAATCCATTTTAAAGCCATTTTTAAGGCATTTCGCGCATACATGAAATGAACACATTTTTCTCCAAAACTATAACAGATGCAAGCTTGTCCTGTTTGGTGGAGATGATATTTAATAAAATAAGTAGAAATCCACTAAAAGTTTTGTTTGGTTATCTTGCAATCCCGAGATAATCGTCTCCATGCTCCAAATCCATTTTAAAGCCATTTTTAAGGCATTTCGCGCATACATGAAATGAACACATTTTTCTCCAAAACTATAACAGATGCAAGCTTGTCCTGTTTGGTGGAGATAATATTTAATAAAATAAGTAGAAATCTACTAAAAGTTTCGTTTGTTTATATTGCCATCCTGAGATAATCGTCTCCATGCTCCAAATCCATTTTAAAGCCATTTCAAAGGCATTTTGCGCATACATGAAATGAACACATTTTTCTCCAAAACTATAACACATGCAAGCTTGTCCTGTTTGGTGGAGATGATATTTAATAAAATAAGTAGAAATCCACTAAAAGTTTTGTTTGGTTATCTTGCAATCCCGAGATAATCGTCTCCATGCTCCAAATCCATTTTAAAGCCATTTCAAAGGCATTTTGCGCATACATGAAATGAACACATTTTTCTCCAAAACTATAACACATGCAAGCTTGTCCTGTTTGGTGGAGATGATATTTAATAAAATAAGTAGAAATCCACTAAAAGTTTTGTTTGGTTATCTTGCAATCCCGAGATAATCGTCTCCATGCTCCAAATCCATTTTAAAGCCATTTTTAAGGCATTTCGCGCATACATGAAATGAACACATTTTTCTCCAAAACTATAACAGATGCAAGCTTGTCCTATTTGGTGGAGATGATATTTAATAAAATAAGTAGAAATCCACTAAAAGTTTTGTTTGGTTATCTTGCAATCCCGAGATAATCGTCTCCATGCTCCAAATCCATTTTAAAGCCATTTTTAAGGCATTTCGCGCATACATGAAATGAACACATTTTTCTCCAAAACTATAACAGATGCAAGCTTGTCCTGTTTGGTGGAGATGATATTTAATAAAATAAGTAGAAATCCACTAAAAGTTTTGTTTGGTTATATTGCAATCCCGAGATAATCGTCTCCATGCTCCAAATCCATTTTAAAGCCATTTTTAAGGCATTTCGCGCATACATGAAATGAACACATTTTTCTCCAAAACTATAACAGATGCAAGCTTGTCCTGTTTGGCGGAGATGATATTTAATAAAATAAGTAGAAATCCACTAAAAGTTTTGTTTGGTTATCTTGCAATCCCGAGATAATCGTCTCCATGCTCCAAATCCATTTTAAAGCCATTTTTAAGGCATTTCGCGCATACATGAAATGAACACATTTTTCTCCAAAACTATAACAGATGCAAGCTTGTCCTGTTTGGTGGAGATAATATTTAATAAAATAAGTAGAAATCTACTAAAAGTTTCGTTTGTTTATATTGCCATCCTGAGATAATCGTCTCCATGCTCCAAATCCATTTTAAAGCCATTTCAAAGGCATTTTGCGCATACATGAAATGAACACATTTTTCTCCAAAACTATAACACATGCAAGCTTGTCCTGTTTGGTGGAGATGATATTTAATAAAATAAGTAGAAATCCACTAAAAGTTTTGTTTGGTTATCTTGCAATCCCGAGATAATCGTCTCCATGCTCCAAATCCATTTTAAAGCCATTTTTAAGGCATTTCGCGCATACATGAAATGAACACATTTTTCTCCAAAACTATAACAGATGCAAGATTGTCCTGTTTGGTGGAGATGATATTTAATAAAATAAGTAGAAATCCACTAAAAGTTTTGTTTGGTTATCTTGCAATCCCGAGATAATCGTCTCCATGCTCCAAATCCATTTTAAAGCCATTTTTAAGGCATTTCGCGCATACATGAAATGAACACATTTTTCTCCAAAACTATAACAGATGCAAGCTTGTCCTGTTTGGTGGAGATGATATTTAATAAAATAAGTAGAAATCCACTAAAAGTTTTGTTTGGTTATCTTGCAATCCCGAGATAATCATCTCCATGCTCCAAATCCATTTTAAAGCCATTTTTAAGGCATTTCGCGCATACATGAAATGAACACATTTTTCTCCAAAACTATAACAGATGCAAGCTTGTCCTGTTTGGTGGAGATGATATTTAATAAAATAAGTAGAAATCCACTAAAAGTTTTGTTTGGTTATCTTGCAATCCCGAGATAATCGTCTCCATGCTCCAAATCCATTTTAAAGCCATTTCAAAGGCATTTTGCGCATACATGAAATGAACACATTTTTCTCCAAAACTATAACACATGCAAGCTTGTCCTGTTTGGTGGAGATGATATTTAATAAAATAAGTAGAAATCCACTAAAAGTTTTGTTTGGTTATCTTGCAATCCCGAGATAATCGTCTCCATGCTCCAAATCCATTTTAAAGCCATTTTTAAGGCATTTCGCGCATACATGAAATGAACACATTTTTCTCCAAAACTATAACAGATGCAAGCTTGTCCTGTTTGGTGGAGATGATATTTAATAAAATAAGTAGAAATCCACTAAAAGTTTTGTTTGGTTATCTTGCAATCCCGAGATAATCGTCTCCATGCTCCAAATCCATTTTAAAGCCATTTTTAAGGCATTTCGCGCATACATGAAATGAACACATTTTTCTCCAAAACTATAACAGATGCAAGCTTGTCCTGTTTGGTGGAGATGATATTTAATAAAATAAGTAGAAATCCACTAAAAGTTTTGTTTGGTTATCTTGCAATCCCGAGATAATCGTCTCCATGCTCCAAATCCATTTTAAAGCCATTTTTAAGGCATTTCGCGCATACATGAAATGAACACATTTTTCTCCAAAACTATAACAGATGCAAGCTTGTCCTGTTTGGTGGAGATGATATTTAATAAAATATGTAGAAATCCACTAAAAGTTTTGTTTGGTTATCTTGCAATCCCGAGATAATCGTCTCCATGCTCCAAATCCATTTTAAAGCCATTTTTAAGGCATTTCGCGCATACATGAAATGAACACATTTTTCTCCAAAACTATAATAGATGCAAGCTTGTCCTGTTTGGTGGAGATGATATTTAATAAAATAAGTAGAAATCCACTAAAAGTTTTGTTTGGTTATCTTGCAATCCCGAGATAATCGTCTCCATGCTCCAAATCCATTTTAAAGCCATTTTTAAGGCATTTCGCGCATACATGAAATGAACACATTTTTCTCCAAAACTATAACAGATGCAAGCTTGTCCTGTTTGGTGGAGATGATATTTAATAAAATAAGTAGAAATCCACTAAAAGTTTTGTTTGGTTATATTGCAATCCCGAGATAATCGTCTCCATGCTCCAAATCCATTTTAAAGCCATTTTTAAGGCATTTCGCGCATACATGAAATGAACACATTTTTCTCCAAAACTATAACAGATGCAAGCTTGTCCTGTTTGGCGGAGATGATATTTAATAAAATAAGTAGAAATCCACTAAAAGTTTTGTTTGGTTATCTTGCAATCCCGAGATAATCGTCTCCATGCTCCAAATCCATTTTAAAGCCATTTTTAAGGCATTTCGCGCATACATGAAATGAACACATTTTTCTCCAAAACTATAACAGATGCAAGCTTGTCCTGTTTGGTGGAGATAATATTTAATAAAATAAGTAGAAATCTACTAAAAGTTTCGTTTGTTTATATTGCCATCCTGAGATAATCGTCTCCATGCTCCAAATCCATTTTAAAGCCATTTCAAAGGCATTTTGCGCATACATGAAATGAACACATTTTTCTCCAAAACTATAACACATGCAAGCTTGTCCTGTTTGGTGGAGATGATATTTAATAAAATAAGTAGAAATCCACTAAAAGTTTTGTTTGGTTATCTTGCAATCCCGAGATAATCGTCTCCATGCTCCAAATCCATTTTAAAGCCATTTTTAAGGCATTTCGCGCATACATGAAATGAACACATTTTTCTCCAAAACTATAACAGATGCAAGCTTGTCCTGTTTGGTGGAGATGATATTTAATAAAATAAGTAGAAATCCACTAAAAGTTTTGTTTGGTTATCTTGCAATCCCGAGATAATCGTCTCCATGCTCCAAATCCATTTTAAAGCCATTTTTAAGGCATTTCGCGCATACATGAAATGAACACATTTTTCTCCAAAACTATAACAGATGCAAGCTTGTCCTGTTTGGTGGAGATGATATTTAATAAAATAAGTAGAAATCCACTAAAAGTTTTGTTTGGTTATCTTGCAATCCCGAGATAATCGTCTCCATGCTCCAAATCCATTTTAAAGCCATTTTTAAGGCATTTCGCGCATACATGAAATGAACACATTTTTCTCCAAAACTATAACAGATGCAAGCTTGTCCTGTTTGGTGGAGATGATATTTAATAAAATAAGTAGAAATCCACTAAAAGTTTTGTTTGGTTATCTTGCAATCCCGAGATAATCGTCTCCATGCTCCAAATCCATTTTAAAGCCATTTTTAAGGCATTTCGCGCATACATGAAATGAACACATTTTTCTCCAAAACTATAACAGATGCAAGCTTGTCCTGTTTGGTGGAGATGATATTTAATAAAATAAGTAGAAATCCACTAAAAGTTTTGTTTGGTTATCTTGCAATCCCGAGATAATCGTCTCCATGCTCCAAATCCATTTTAAAGCCATTTTTAAGGCATTTCGCGCATACATGAAATGAACACATTTTTCTCCAAAACTATAACAGATGCAAGCTTGTCCTGTTTGGTGGAGATGATATTTAATAAAATAAGTAGAAATCCACTAAAAGTTTTGTTTGGTTATCTTGCAATCCCGAGATAATCGTCTCCATGCTCCAAATCCATTTTAAAGCCATTTTTAAGGCATTTCGCGCATACATGAAATGAACACATTTTTCTCCAAAACTATAACAGATGCAAGCTTGTCCTGTTTGGTGGAGATGATATTTAATAAAATAAGTAGAAATCCACTAAAAGTTTTGTTTGGTTATCTTGCAATCCTGAGATAATCGTCTCCATGCTCCAAATCCATTTTAAAGCCATTTTTAAGGCATTTCGCGCATACATGAAATGAACACATTTTTCTCCAAAACTATAACAGATGCAAGCTTGTCCTGTTTGGTGGAGATAATATTTAATAAAATAAGTAGAAATCTACTAAAAGTTTCGTTTGTTTATATTGCCATCCTGAGATAATCGTCTCCATGCTCCAAATCCATTTTAAAGCCATTTCAAAGGCATTTTGCGCATACATGAAATGAACACATTTTTCTCCAAAACTATAACACATGCAAGCTTGTCCTGTTTGGTGGAGATGATATTTAATAAAATAAGTAGAAATCCACTAAAAGTTTTGTTTGGTTATCTTGCAATCCCGAGATAATCGTCTCCATGCTCCAAATCCATTTTAAAGCCATTTTTAAGGCATTTCGCGCATACATGAAATGAACACATTTTTCTCCAAAACTATAACAGATGCAAGCTTGTCCTGTTTGGCGGAGATGATATTTAATAAAATAAGTAGAAATCCACTAAAAGTTTTGTTTGGTTATCTTGCAATCCCGAGATAATCGTCTCCATGCTCCAAATCCATTTTAAAGCCATTTTTAAGGCATTTCGCGCATACATGAAATGAACACATTTTTCTCCAAAACTATAACAGATGCAAGCTTGTCCTGTTTGGTGGAGATAATATTTAATAAAATAAGTAGAAATCTACTAAAAGTTTCGTTTGTTTATATTGCCATCCTGAGATAATCGTCTCCATGCTCCAAATCCATTTTAAAGCCATTTCAAAGGCATTTTGCGCATACATGAAATGAACACATTTTTCTCCAAAACTATAACACATGCAAGCTTGTCCTGTTTGGTGGAGATGATATTTAATAAAATAAGTAGAAATCCACTAAAAGTTTTGTTTGGTTATCTTGCAATCCCGAGATAATCGTCTCCATGCTCCAAATCCATTTTAAAGCCATTTTTAAGGCATTTCGCGCATACATGAAATGAACACATTTTTCTCCAAAACTATAACAGATGCAAGCTTGTCCTGTTTGGTGGAGATGATATTTAATAAAATAAGTAGAAATCCACTAAAAGTTTTGTTTGGTTATCTTGCAATCCCGAGATAATCGTCTCCATGCTCCAAATCCATTTTAAAGCCATTTTAAGGCATTTCGCGCATACATGAAATGAACACATTTTTCTCCAAAACTATAACAGATGCAAGCTTGTCCTGTTTGGTGGAGATAATATTTAATAAAATAAGTAGAAATCTACTAAAAGTTTCGTTTGTTTATATTGCCATCCTGAGATAATCGTCTCCATGCTCCAAATCCATTTTAAAGCCATTTCAAAGGCATTTTGCGCATACATGAAATGAACACATTTTTCTCCAAAACTATAACACATGCAAGCTTGTCCTGTTTGGTGGAGATGATATTTAATAAAATAAGTAGAAATCCACTAAAAGTTTTGTTTGGTTATCTTGCAATCCCGAGATAATCGTCTCCATGCTCCAAATCCATTTTAAAGCCATTTTTAAGGCATTTCGCGCATACATGAAATGAACACATTTTTCTCCAAAACTATAACAGATGCAAGCTTGTCCTGTTTGGCGGAGATGATATTTAATAAAATAAGTAGAAATCCACTAAAAGTTTTGTTTGGTTATCTTGCAATCCCGAGATAATCGTCTCCATGCTCCAAATCCATTTTAAAGCCATTTTTAAGGCATTTCGCGCATACATGAAATGAACACATTTTTCTCCAAAACTATAACAGATGCAAGCTTGTCCTGTTTGGTGGAGATAATATTTAATAAAATAAGTAGAAATCTACTAAAAGTTTCGTTTGTTTATATTGCCATCCTGAGATAATCGTCTCCATGCTCCAAATCCATTTTAAAGCCATTTCAAAGGCATTTTGCGCATACATGAAATGAACACATTTTTCTCCAAAACTATAACACATGCAAGCTTGTCCTGTTTGGTGGAGATGATATTTAATAAAATAAGTAGAAATCCACTAAAAGTTTTGTTTGGTTATCTTGCAATCCCGAGATAATCGTCTCCATGCTCCAAATCCATTTTAAAGCCATTTTTAAGGCATTTCGCGCATACATGAAATGAACACATTTTTCTCCAAAACTATAACAGATGCAAGCTTGTCCTATTTGGTGGAGATGATATTTAATAAAATAAGTAGAAATCCACTAAAAGTTTTGTTTGGTTATCTTGCAATCCCGAGATAATCGTCTCCATGCTCCAAATCCATTTTAAAGCCATTTTTAAGGCATTTCGCGCATACATGAAATGAACACATTTTTCTCCAAAACTATAACAGATGCAAGCTTGTCCTGTTTGGTGGAGATGATATTTAATAAAATAAGTAGAAATCCACTAAAAGTTTTGTTTGGTTATATTGCAATCCCGAGATAATCGTCTCCATGCTCCAAATCCATTTTAAAGCCATTTTTAAGGCATTTCGCGCATACATGAAATGAACACATTTTTCTCCAAAACTATAACAGATGCAAGCTTGTCCTGTTTGGTGGAGATGATATTTAATAAAATAAGTAGAAATCCACTAAAAGTTTTGTTTGGTTATCTTGCAATCCCGAGATAATCGTCTCCATGCTCCAAATCCATTTTAAAGTCATTTTTAAGGCATTTTGCGCATACATGAAATGAACACATTTTTCTCCAAAACTATAACAGATGCAAGCTTGTCCTGTTTGGTGGAGATGATATTTAATAAAATAAGTAGAAATCCACTAAAAGTTTTGTTTGGTTATCTTGCAATCCCGAGATAATCGTCTCCATGCTCCAAATCCATTTTAAAGCCATTTTTAAGGCATTTCGCGCATACATGAAATGAACACATTTTTCTCCAAAACTATAACAGATGCAAGCTTGTCCTGTTTGGTGGAGATAATATTTAATAAAATAAGTAGAAATCTACTAAAAGTTTCGTTTGTTTATATTGCCATCCTGAGATAATCGTCTCCATGCTCCAAATCCATTTTAAAGCCATTTCAAAGGCATTTTGCGCATACATGAAATGAACACATTTTTCTCCAAAACTATAACACATGCAAGCTTGTCCTGTTTGGTGGAGATGATATTTAATAAAATAAGTAGAAATCCACTAAAAGTTTTGTTTGGTTATCTTGCAATCCCGAGATAATCGTCTCCATGCTCCAAATCCATTTTAAAGCCATTTTTAAGGCATTTCGCGCATACATGAAATGAACACATTTTTCTCCAAAACTATAACAGATGCAAGCTTGTCCTGTTTGGTGGAGATGATATTTAATAAAATAAGTAGAAATCCACTAAAAGTTTTGTTTGGTTATCTTGCAATCCCGAGATAATCGTCTCCATGCTCCAAATCCATTTTAAAGCCATTTTTAAGGCATTTCGCGCATACATGAAATGAACACATTTTTCTCCAAAGCTATAACAGATGCAAGCTTGTCCTGTTTGGTGGAGATGATATTTAATAAAATAAGTAGAAATCCACTAAAAGTTTTGTTTGGTTATCTTGCAATCCCGAGATAATCGTCTCCATGCTCCAAATCCATTTTAAAGCCATTTTTAAGGCATTTCGCGCATACATGAAATGAACACATTTTTCTCCAAAACTATAACAGATGCAAGCTTGTCCTGTTTGGTGGAGATGATATTTAATAAAATAAGTAGAAATCCACTAAAAGTTTTGTTTGGTTATCTTGCAATCCTGAGATAATCGTCTCCATGCTCCAAATCCATTTTAAAGCCATTTTTAAGGCATTTCGCGCATACATGAAATGAACACATTTTTCTCCAAAACTATAACAGATGCAAGCTTGTCCTGTTTGGTGGAGATAATATTTAATAAAATAAGTAGAAATCTACTAAAAGTTTCGTTTGTTTATATTGCCATCCTGAGATAATCGTCTCCATGCTCCAAATCCATTTTAAAGCCATTTCAAAGGCATTTTGCGCATACATGAAATGAACACATTTTTCTCCAAAACTATAACACATGCAAGCTTGTCCTGTTTGGTGGAGATGATATTTAATAAAATAAGTAGAAATCCACTAAAAGTTTTGTTTGGTTATCTTGCAATCCCGAGATAATCGTCTCCATGCTCCAAATCCATTTTAAAGCCATTTTTAAGGCATTTCGCGCATACATGAAATGAACACATTTTTCTCCAAAACTATAACAGATGCAAGCTTGTCCTGTTTGGTGGAGATGATATTTAATAAAATAAGTAGAAATCCACTAAAAGTTTTGTTTGGTTATCTTGCAATCCCGAGATAATCGTCTCCATGCTCCAAATCCATTTTAAAGCCATTTTAAGGCATTTCGCGCATACATGAAATGAACACATTTTTCTCCAAAACTATAACAGATGCAAGCTTGTCCTGTTTGGTGGAGATAATATTTAATAAAATAAGTAGAAATCTACTAAAAGTTTCGTTTGTTTATATTGCCATCCTGAGATAATCGTCTCCATGCTCCAAATCCATTTTAAAGCCATTTCAAAGGCATTTTGCGCATACATGAAATGAACACATTTTTCTCCAAAACTATAACACATGCAAGCTTGTCCTGTTTGGTGGAGATGATATTTAATAAAATAAGTAGAAATCCACTAAAAGTTTTGTTTGGTTATCTTGCAATCCCGAGATAATCGTCTCCATGCTCCAAATCCATTTTAAAGCCATTTCAAAGGCATTTTGCGCATACATGAAATGAACACATTTTTCTCCAAAACTATAACACATGCAAGCTTGTCCTGTTTGGTGGAGATGATATTTAATAAAATAAGTAGAAATCCACTAAAAGTTTTGTTTGGTTATCTTGCAATCCCGAGATAATCGTCTCCATGCTCCAAATCCATTTTAAAGCCATTTTTAAGGCATTTCGCGCATACATGAAATGAACACATTTTTCTCCAAAACTATAACAGATGCAAGCTTGTCCTGTTTGGTGGAGATGATATTTAATAAAATAAGTAGAAATCCACTAAAAGTTTTGTTTGGTTATCTTGCAATCCCGAGATAATCGTCTCCATGCTCCAAATCCATTTTAAAGCCATTTTTAAGGCATTTCGCGCATACATGAAATGAACACATTTTTCTCCAAAACTATAACAGATGCAAGCTTGTCCTGTTTGGCGGAGATGATATTTAATAAAATAAGTAGAAATCCACTAAAAGTTTTGTTTGGTTATCTTGCAATCCCGAGATAATCGTCTCCATGCTCCAAATCCATTTTAAAGCCATTTTAAGGCATTTCGCGCATACATGAAATGAACACATTTTTCTCCAAAACTATAACAGATGCAAGCTTGTCCTGTTTGGTGGAGATAATATTTAATAAAATAAGTAGAAATCTACTAAAAGTTTCGTTTGTTTATATTGCCATCCTGAGATAATCGTCTCCATGCTCCAAATCCATTTTAAAGCCATTTCAAAGGCATTTTGCGCATACATGAAATGAACACATTTTTCTCCAAAACTATAACACATGCAAGCTTGTCCTGTTTGGTGGAGATGATATTTAATAAAATAAGTAGAAATCCACTAAAAGTTTTGTTTGGTTATCTTGCAATCCCGAGATAATCGTCTCCATGCTCCAAATCCATTTTAAAGCCATTTTTAAGGCATTTCTCGCATACATGAAATGAACACATTTTTCTCCAAAACTATAACAGATGCAAGCTTGTCCTGTTTGGCGGAGATGATATTTAATAAAATAAGTAGAAATCCACTAAACGTTTTGTTTGGTTATCTTGCAATCCCGAGATAATCGTCTCCATGCTCCAAATCCATTTTAAAGCCATTTTTAAGGCATTTCGCGCATACATGAAATGAACACATTTTTCTCCAAAACTATAACAGATGCAAGCTTGTCCTGTTTGGTGGAGATAATATTTAATAAAATAAGTAGAAATCTACTAAAAGTTTCGTTTGTTTATATTGCCATCCTGAGATAATCGTCTCCATGCTCCAAATCCATTTTAAAGCCATTTCAAAGGCATTTTGCGCATACATGAAATGAACACATTTTTCTCCAAAACTATAACACATGCAAGCTTGTCCTGTTTGGTGGAGATGATATTTAATAAAATAAGTAGAAATCCACTAAAAGTTTTGTTTGGTTATCTTGCAATCCCGAGATAATCGTCTCCATGCTCCAAATCCATTTTAAAGCCATTTTTAAGGCATTTCGCGCATACATGAAATGAACACATTTTTCTCCAAAACTATAACAGATGCAAGCTTGTCCTATTTGGTGGAGATGATATTTAATAAAATAAGTAGAAATCCACTAAAAGTTTTGTTTGGTTATCTTGCAATCCCGAGATAATCGTCTCCATGCTCCAAATCCATTTTAAAGCCATTTTTAAGGCATTTCGCGCATACATGAAATGAACACATTTTTCTCCAAAACTATAACAGATGCAAGCTTGTCCTGTTTGGTGGAGATGATATTTAATAAAATAAGTAGAAATCCACTAAAAGTTTTGTTTGGTTATATTGCAATCCCGAGATAATCGTCTCCATGCTCCAAATCCATTTTAAAGCCATTTTTAAGGCATTTCGCGCATACATGAAATGAACACATTTTTCTCCAAAACTATAACAGATGCAAGCTTGTCCTGTTTGGCGGAGATGATATTTAATAAAATAAGTAGAAATCCACTAAAAGTTTTGTTTGGTTATCTTGCAATCCCGAGATAATCGTCTCCATGCTCCAAATCCATTTTAAAGCCATTTTTAAGGCATTTCGCGCATACATGAAATGAACACATTTTTCTCCAAAACTATAACAGATGCAAGCTTGTCCTGTTTGGTGGAGATAATATTTAATAAAATAAGTAGAAATCTACTAAAAGTTTCGTTTGTTTATATTGCCATCCTGAGATAATCGTCTCCATGCTCCAAATCCATTTTAAAGCCATTTCAAAGGCATTTTGCGCATACATGAAATGAACACATTTTTCTCCAAAACTATAACACATGCAAGCTTGTCCTGTTTGGTGGAGATGATATTTAATAAAATAAGTAGAAATCCACTAAAAGTTTTGTTTGGTTATCTTGCAATCCCGAGATAATCGTCTCCATGCTCCAAATCCATTTTAAAGCCATTTTTAAGGCATTTCGCGCATACATGAAATGAACACATTTTTCTCCAAAACTATAACAGATGCAAGCTTGTCCTGTTTGGTGGAGATGATATTTAATAAAATAAGTAGAAATCCACTAAAAGTTTTGTTTGGTTATCTTGCAATCCCGAGATAATCGTCTCCATGCTCCAAATCCATTTTAAAGCCATTTTTAAGGCATTTCGCGCATACATGAAATGAACACATTTTTCTCCAAAACTATAACAGATGCAAGCTTGTCCTGTTTGGTGGAGATGATATTTAATAAAATAAGTAGAAATCCACTAAAAGTTTTGTTTGGTTATCTTGCAATCCCGAGATAATCGTCTCCATGCTCCAAATCCATTTTAAAGCCATTTTTAAGGCATTTCGCGCATACATGAAATGAACACATTTTTCTCCAAAACTATAACAGATGCAAGCTTGTCCTGTTTGGTGGAGATGATATTTAATAAAATAAGTAGAAATCCACTAAAAGTTTTGTTTGGTTATCTTGCAATCCTGAGATAATCGTCTCCATGCTCCAAATCCATTTTAAAGCCATTTTTAAGGCATTTCGCGCATACATGAAATGAACACATTTTTCTCCAAAACTATAACAGATGCAAGCTTGTCCTGTTTGGTGGAGATAATATTTAATAAAATAAGTAGAAATCTACTAAAAGTTTCGTTTGTTTATATTGCCATCCTGAGATAATCGTCTCCATGCTCCAAATCCATTTTAAAGCCATTTCAAAGGCATTTTGCGCATACATGAAATGAACACATTTTTCTCCAAAACTATAACACATGCAAGCTTGTCCTGTTTGGTGGAGATGATATTTAATAAAATAAGTAGAAATCCACTAAAAGTTTTGTTTGGTTATCTTGCAATCCCGAGATAATCGTCTCCATGCTCCAAATCCATTTTAAAGCCATTTTTAAGGCATTTCGCGCATACATGAAATGAACACATTTTTCTCCAAAACTATAACAGATGCAAGCTTGTCCTGTTTGGTGGAGATAATATTTAATAAAATAAGTAGAAATCTACTAAAAGTTTCGTTTGTTTATATTGCCATCCTGAGATAATCGTCTCCATGCTCCAAATCCATTTTAAAGCCATTTCAAAGGCATTTTGCGCATACATGAAATGAACACATTTTTCTCCAAAACTATAACACATGCAAGCTTGTCCTGTTTGGTGGAGATGATATTTAATAAAATAAGTAGAAATCCACTAAAAGTTTTGTTTGGTTATCTTGCAATCCCGAGATAATCGTCTCCATGCTCCAAATCCATTTTAAAGCCATTTCAAAGGCATTTTGCGCATACATGAAATGAACACATTTTTCTCCAAAACTATAACACATGCAAGCTTGTCCTGTTTGGTGGAGATGATATTTAATAAAATAAGTAGAAATCCACTAAAAGTTTTGTTTGGTTATCTTGCAATCCCGAGATAATCGTCTCCATGCTCCAAATCCATTTTAAAGCCATTTTTAAGGCATTTCGCGCATACATGAAATGAACACATTTTTCTCCAAAACTATAACAGATGCAAGCTTGTCCTGTTTGGTGGAGATGATATTTAATAAAATAAGTAGAAATCCACTAAAAGTTTTGTTTGGTTATCTTGCAATCCCGAGATAATCGTCTCCATGCTCCAAATCCATTTTAAAGCCATTTTTAAGGCATTTCGCGCATACATGAAATGAACACATTTTTCTCCAAAACTATAACAGATGCAAGCTTGTCCTGTTTGGTGGAGATGATATTTAATAAAATAAGTAGAAATCCACTAAAAGTTTTGTTTGGTTATCTTGCAATCCCGAGATAATCGTCTCCATGCTCCAAATCCATTTTAAAGCCATTTTTAAGGCATTTCGCGCATACATGAAATGAACACATTTTTCTCCAAAACTATAACAGATGCAAGCTTGTCCTGTTTGGCGGAGATGATATTTAATAAAATAAGTAGAAATCCACTAAAAGTTTTGTTTGGTTATCTTGCAATCCCGAGATAATCGTCTCCATGCTCCAAATCCATTTTAAAGCCATTTTAAGGCATTTCGCGCATACATGAAATGAACACATTTTTCTCCAAAACTATAACAGATGCAAGCTTGTCCTGTTTGGTGGAGATAATATTTAATAAAATAAGTAGAAATCTACTAAAAGTTTCGTTTGTTTATATTGCCATCCTGAGATAATCGTCTCCATGCTCCAAATCCATTTTAAAGCCATTTCAAAGGCATTTTGCGCATACATGAAATGAACACATTTTTCTCCAAAACTATAACACATGCAAGCTTGTCCTGTTTGGTGGAGATGATATTTAATAAAATAAGTAGAAATCCACTAAAAGTTTTGTTTGGTTATCTTGCAATCCCGAGATAATCGTCTCCATGCTCCAAATCCATTTTAAAGCCATTTTTAAGGCATTTCGCGCATACATGAAATGAACACATTTTTCTCCAAAACTATAACAGATGCAAGCTTGTCCTGTTTGGTGGAGATGATATTTAATAAAATAAGTAGAAATCCACTAAAAGTTTTGTTTGGTTATCTTGCAATCCCGAGATAATCGTCTCCATGCTCCAAATCCATTTTAAAGCCATTTTTAAGGCATTTCGCGCATACATGAAATGAACACATTTTTCTCCAAAACTATAACAGATGCAAGCTTGTCCTGTTTGGTGGAGATAATATTTAATAAAATAAGTAGAAATCTACTAAAAGTTTCGTTTGTTTATATTGCCATCCTGAGATAATCGTCTCCATGCTCCAAATCCATTTTAAAGCCATTTCAAAGGCATTTTGCGCATACATGAAATGAACACATTTTTCTCCAAAACTATAACACATGCAAGCTTGTCCTGTTTGGTGGAGATGATATTTAATAAAATAAGTAGAAATCCACTAAAAGTTTTGTTTGGTTATCTTGCAATCCCGAGATAATCGTCTCCACGCTCCAAATCCATTTTAAAGCCATTTTTAAGGCATTTCGCGCATACATAAAATGAACACATTTTTCTCCAAAACTATAACAGATGCAAGCTTGTCCTGTTTGGTGGAGATGATATTTAATAAAATAAGTAGAAATCCACTAAAAGTTTTGTTTGGTTATCTTGCAATCCCGAGATAATCGTCTCCATGCTCCAAATCCATTTTAAAGCCATTTTTAAGGCATTTCGCGCATACATGAAATGAACACATTTTTCTCCAAAACTATAACAGATGCAAGCTTGTTCTGTTTGGTGGAGATAATATTTAATAAAATAAGTAGAAATCTACTAAAAGTTTCGTTTGTTTATATTGCCATCCTGAGATAATCGTCTCCATGCTCCAAATCCATTTTAAAGCCATTTCAAAGGCATTTTGCGCATACATGAAATGAACACATTTTTCTCCAAAACTATAACACATGCAAGTTTGTCCTGTTTGGTGGAGATGATATTTAATAAAATAAGTAGAAATCCACTAAAAGTTTTGTTTGGTTATCTTGCAATCCCGAGATAATCGTCTCCATGCTCCAAATCCATTTTAAAGCAATTTTTAAGGCATTTCGCGCATACATGAAATGAACACATTTTTCTCCAAAACTATAACAGATGCAAGCTTGTCCTGTTTGGTGGGGATGATATTTAATAAAATAAGTAGAAATCCACTAAAAGTTTTGTTTGGTTATCTTGCAATCCTGAGATAATCGTCTCCATGCTCCAAATCCATTTTAAAGCCATTTTTAAGGCATTTCGCGCATACATGAAATGAACACATTTTTCTCCAAAACTATAACAGATGCAAGCTTGTCCTGTTTGGTGGAGATAATATTTAATAAAATAAGTAGAAATCTACTAAAAGTTTCGTTTTTTTATATTGCCATCCTGAGATAATCGTCTCCATGCTCCAAATCCATTTTAAAGCCATTTCAAAGGCATTTTGCGCATACATGAAATGAACACATTTTTCTCCAAAACTATAACACATGCAAGCTTGTCCTGTTTGGTGGAGATGATATTTAATAAAATAAGTAGAAATCCACTAAAAGTTTTGTTTGGTTATCTTGCAATCCCGAGATAATCGTCTCCATGCACCAAATCTATTTTAAAGCCATTTTTAAGGCATTTCGCGCATACATGAAATGAACACATTTTTCTCCAAAACTATAACAGATGCAAGCTTGTCCTGTTTGGTGGAGATGATATTTAATAAAATAAGTAGAAATCCACTAAAAGTTTTGTTTGGTTATCTTGCAATCCCGAGATAATCGTCTCCATGCTCCAAATCCATTTTAAAGCCATTTTTAAGGCATTTCGCGCATACTTGAAATGAACACATTTTTCTCCAAAACTATAACAGATGCAAGCTTGTCCTGTTTGGTGGAGATGATATTTAACCCCTTCAGCCCCGGGGCACTTTCCGTTTTTGCGTTTTTGTTTTTTGCTCCCCTTCTTCCGAGAGCCGTAACTTTTTTATTTTTCCGTCAATCTTGCCATATGAGGGCTTGTTTTTTGCGGGACAAGTTATTCTTTTAAATGAAATCATAAGTTTTACCATATAGTGTACTGGAAAGCAGCAAAAAAATTCCAAGTGTGGAAAAATTGCAAAAAAAGTGTGATGGCACAATAGTTTTTGGGATGTTTTATTCACGGTGTTCACTATATGGTAAAACTGATGTGTGGGTATGATACCTGAGGTCGGTGCGAGTTTGTAGACACCAAACATGTATAGGTTTACTTGTATCTAAGGGGTTAAAAAAAATTCACAAGTTTGTCCAATAAAAGTGGCGCACGTTTTGCGCCATTTTCCGAAACACGTAGCGTTTTTATTTTTTGGGATCTGTGGCTCAGTGACGGCTTATTTTTTGCGTCTCGAGCTGATGTTTCTAATGGTAGCATTTTTGCGCAGATGCTACGTTTTGATCGCCTGTTATTGCATTTTGCGTAAAACTTGCGGCGACCAAAAAACGTAATTTTGGCGTTTGGAATTTTATTGCCACTACGCCGTTTACCAATCCGATTAATTGATTTTATATTTTGATAGATCGGGCATTTCTGAACGCGGCGATACCAAATATGTGTATATTTATTTATTTTTTAACCCTTTAATTTTCAATGGGGGGAAAGGGGGGTGATTTGAACTTTTAGGTTTTTTTATTTTTTTTTAATTTTTTAAAACTTTTTTTTAACTTTTTTTATTTTATTTTACTAGTCCCCCTAGGGGGCTATAGCAATCAGCAATCCGATCGCTGATCGCTATCTGCTGATCACAGCTATTCCGCTGTAAACAGCAGAAATAGTCACTTTCTTTCTTCCTCTGCTCCGTGCCGAGGAAGAATGAAAGTGAAACTTCTTAGCACCAGGCGTCATCACATGACCCTGTGCTACGATGGCAACCACCGAACGTCACGTGATCACTCACGTGACGTCCGGAGGGGGCGGAGGTAAGAAAAAAAGATGGCCACGCGCATATAGATCTCGCTGCCAGACTTTGGCAGCGAGATCTAAGGGGTTAATGTTCCGGGTGGAATGCGATTCCACTCGGAACATGTAGGCACACATGTCAGCTGTTGAAAACAGCTGATATGTGTGCCGATCCACGCCGCCTGCCCGCGGCAGGGGGCGGGGATTACCGGGACACGATCCATGACGGAAAGATCCGTCCATGGTCGTGAAGGGGTTAATAAAATAAGTAGAAATCCACTAAAAGTTTTGTTTGGTTATCTTGCAATCCCGAGATAATCGTCTCCATGCTCCAAATCCATTTTAAAGCCATTTTTAAGGCATTTCGCGCATACATGAAATGAACACATTTTTCTCCAAAACTATAACAGATGCAAGCTTGTCCTGTTTGGTGGAGATAATATTTAATAAAATAAGTAGAAATCTACTAAAAGTTTCGTTTGTTTATATTGCCATCCTGAGATAATCGTCTCCATGCTCCAAATCCATTTTAAAGCCATTTCAAAGGCATTTTGCGCATACATGAAATGAACACATTTTTCTCCAAAACTATAACACATGCAAGCTTGTACTGTTTGGTGGAGATGATATTTAATAATATAAGTAGAAATCCACTAAAAGTTTTGTTTGGTTATCTTGCAATCCCGAGATAATCGTCTCCATGCTCCAAATCCATTTTAAAGCCATTTTTAAGGCATTTCGCGCATACATAAAATGAACACATTTTTCTCCAAAACTATAACAGATGCAAGCTTGTCCTGTTTGGTGGAGATGATATTTAATAAAATAAGTAGAAATCCACTAAAAGTTTTGTTTGGTTATCTTGCAATCCCGAGATAATCGTCTCCATGCTCCAAATCCATTTTAAAGCCATTTTTAAGGCATTTCGCGCATACATGAAATGAACACATTTTTCTCCAAAACTATAACAGATGCAAGCTTGTCCTGTTTGGTGGAGATGATATTTAATAAAATAAGTAGAAATCCACTAAAAGTTTTGTTTGGTTATCTTGCAATCCCGAGATAATCGTCTCCATGCTCCAAATCCATTTTAAAGTCATTTTTAAGGCATTTCGCGCATACATGAAATGAACACATTTTTCTCCAAAACTATAACAGATGCAAGCTTGTCCTGTTTGGTGGAGATGATATTTAATAAAATAAGTAGAAATCCACTAAAAGTTTTGTTTGGTTATCTTGCAATCCCGAGATAATCGTCTCCATGCTCCAAATCCATTTTAAAGCCATTTTTAAGGCATTTCGCGCATACATGAAATGAACACATTTTTCTCCAAAACTATAACAGATGCAAGCTTGTCCTGTTTGGTGGAGATAATATTTAATAAAATAAGTAGAAATCTACTAAAAGTTTCGTTTGTTTATATTGCCATCCTGAGATAATCGTCTCCATGCTCCAAATCCATTTTAAAGCCATTTCAAGGGCATTTTGCGCATACATGAAATGAACACATTTTTCTCCAAAACTATAACACATGCAAGCTTGTCCTGTTTGGTGGAGATGATATTTAATAAAATAAGTAGAAATCCACTAAAAGTTTTGTTTGGTTATCTTGCAATCCCGAGATAATCGTCTCCATGCTCCAAATCCATTTTAAAGCCATTTTTAAGGCATTTCGCGCATACATGAAATGAACACATTTTTCTCCAAAACTATAACAGATGCAAGCTTGTCCTATTTGGTGGAGATGATATTTAATAAAATAAGTAGAAATCCACTAAAAGTTTTGTTTGGTTATCTTGCAATCCCGAGATAATCGTCTCCATGCTCCAAATCCATTTTAAAGCCATTTTTAAGGCATTTCGCGCATACATGAAATGAACACATTTTTCTCCAAAACTATAACAGATGCAAGCTTGTCCTGTTTGGTGGAGATGATATTTAATAAAATAAGTAGAAATCCACTAAAAGTTTTGTTTGGTTATATTGCAATCCCGAGATAATCGTCTCCATGCTCCAAATCCATTTTAAAGCCATTTTTAAGGCATTTCGCGCATACATGAAATGAACACATTTTTCTCCAAAACTATAACAGATGCAAGCTTGTCCTGTTTGGCGGAGATGATATTTAATAAAATAAGTAGAAATCCACTAAAAGTTTTGTTTGGTTATCTTGCAATCCCGAGATATTCGTCTCCATGCTCCAAATCCATTTTAAAGCCATTTTTAAGGCATTTCGCGCATACATGAAATGAACACATTTTTCTCCAAAACTATAACAGATGCAAGCTTGTCCTGTTTGGTGGAGATAATATTTAATAAAATAAGTAGAAATCTACTAAAAGTTTCGTTTGTTTATATTGCCATCCTGAGATAATCGTCTCCATGCTCCAAATCCATTTTAAAGCCATTTCAAAGGCATTTTGCGCATACATGAAATGAACACATTTTTCTCCAAAACTATAACACATGCAAGCTTGTCCTGTTTGGTGGAGATGATATTTAATAAAATAAGTAGAAATCCACTAAAAGTTTTGTTTGGTTATCTTGCAATCCCGAGATAATCGTCTCCATGCTCCAAATCCATTTTAAAGCCATTTTTAAGGCATTTCGCGCATACATGAAATGAACACATTTTTCTCCAAAACTATAACAGATGCAAGCTTGTCCTGTTTGGTGGAGATGATATTTAATAAAATAAGTAGAAATCCACTAAAAGTTTTGTTTGGTTATCTTGCAATCCCGAGATAATCGTCTCCATGCTCCAAATCCATTTTAAAGCCATTTTTAAGGCATTTCGCGCATACATGAAATGAACACATTTTTCTCCAAAACTATAACAGATGCAAGCTTGTCCTGTTTGGTGGAGATAATATTTAATAAAATAAGTAGAAATCTACTAAAAGTTTCGTTTGTTTATATTGCCATCCTGAGATAATCGTCTCCATGCTCCAAATCCATTTTAAAGCCATTTCAAAGGCATTTTGCGCATACATGAAATGAACACATTTTTCTCCAAAACTATAACACATGCAAGCTTGTCCTGTTTGGTGGAGATGATATTTAATAAAATAAGTAGAAATCCACTAAAAGTTTTGTTTGGTTATCTTGCAATCCCGAGATAATCGTCTCCATGCTCCAAATCCATTTTAAAGCCATTTTTAAGGCATTTCGCGCATACATGAAATGAACACATTTTTCTCCAAAACTATAACAGATGCAAGCTTGTCCTGTTTGGTGGAGATGATATTTAATAAAATAAGTAGAAATCCACTAAAAGTTTTGTTTGGTTATCTTGCAATCCCGAGATAATCGTCTCCATGCTCCAAATCCATTTTAAAGCCATTTTTAAGGCATTTCGCGCATACATGAAATGAACACATTTTTCTCCAAAACTATAACAGATGCAAGCTTGTCCTGTTTGGTGGAGATGATATTTAATAAAATAAGTAGAAATCCACTAAAAGTTTTGTTTGGTTATCTTGCAATCCCGAGATAATCGTCTCCATGCTCCAAATCCATTTTAAAGCCATTTTTAAGGCATTTCGCGCATACATGAAATGAACACATTTTTCTCCAAAACTATAACAGATGCAAGCTTGTCCTGTTTGGTGGAGATGATATTTAATAAAATAAGTAGAAATCCACTAAAAGTTTTGTTTGGTTATCTTGCAATCCTGAGATAATCGTCTCCATGCTCCAAATCCATTTTAAAGCCATTTTTAAGGCATTTCGCGCATACATGAAATGAACACATTTTTCTCCAAAACTATAACAGATGCAAGCTTGTCCTGTTTGGTGGAGATAATATTTAATAAAATAAGTAGAAATCTACTAAAAGTTTCGTTTGTTTATATTGCCATCCTGAGATAATCGTCTCCATGCTCCAAATCCATTTTAAAGCCATTTCAAAGGCATTTTGCGCATACATGAAATGAACACATTTTTCTCCAAAACTATAACACATGCAAGCTTGTCCTGTTTGGTGGAGATGATATTTAATAAAATAAGTAGAAATCCACTAAAAGTTTTGTTTGGTTATCTTGCAATCCCGAGATAATCGTCTCCATGCTCCAAATCCATTTTAAAGCCATTTTTAAGGCATTTCGCGCATACATGAAATGAACACATTTTTCTCCAAAACTATAACAGATGCAAGCTTGTCCTGTTTGGTGGAGATGATATTTAATAAAATAAGTAGAAATCCACTAAAAGTTTTGTTTGGTTATCTTGCAATCCCGAGATAATCGTCTCCATGCTCCAAATCCATTTTAAAGCCATTTTTAAGGCATTTCGCGCATACATGAAATGAACACATTTTTCTCCAAAACTATAACAGATGCAAGCTTGTCCTGTTTGGTGGAGATAATATTTAATAAAATAAGTAGAAATCTACTAAAAGTTTCGTTTGTTTATATTGCCATCCTGAGATAATCGTCTCCATGCTCCAAATCCATTTTAAAGCCATTTCAAAGGCATTTTGCGCATACATGAAATGAACACATTTTTCTCCAAAACTATAACACATGCAAGCTTGTCCTGTTTGGTGGAGATGATATTTAATAAAATAAGTAGAAATCCACTAAAAGTTTTGTTTGGTTATCTTGCAATCCCGAGATAATCGTCTCCATGCTCCAAATCCATTTTAAAGCCATTTCAAAGGCATTTTGCGCATACATGAAATGAACACATTTTTCTCCAAAACTATAACACATGCAAGCTTGTCCTGTTTGGTGGAGATGATATTTAATAAAATAAGTAGAAATCCACTAAAAGTTTTGTTTGGTTATCTTGCAATCCCGAGATAATCGTCTCCATGCTCCAAATCCATTTTAAAGCCATTTTTAAGGCATTTCGCGCATACATGAAATGAACACATTTTTCTCCAAAACTATAACAGATGCAAGCTTGTCCTGTTTGGTGGAGATAATATTTAATAAAATAAGTAGAAATCTACTAAAAGTTTCGTTTGTTTATATTGCCATCCTGAGATAATCGTCTCCATGCTCCAAATCCATTTTAAAGCCATTTCAAAGGCATTTTGCGCATACATGAAATGAACACATTTTTCTCCAAAACTATAACACATGCAAGCTTGTCCTGTTTGGTGGAGATGATATTTAATAAAATAAGTAGAAATCCACTAAAAGTTTTGTTTGGTTATCTTGCAATCCCGAGATAATCGTCTCCATGCTCCAAATCCATTTTAAAGCCATTTTTAAGGCATTTCGCGCATACATGAAATGAACACATTTTTCTCCAAAACTATAACAGATGCAAGCTTGTCCTGTTTGGTGGAGATGATATTTAATAAAATAAGTAGAAATCCACTAAAAGTTTTGTTTGGTTATCTTGCAATCCCGAGATAATCGTCTCCATGCTCCAAATCCATTTTAAAGCCATTTTTAAGGCATTTCGCGCATACATGAAATGAACACATTTTTCTCCAAAACTATAACAGATGCAAGCTTGTCCTGTTTGGTGGAGATGATATTTAATAAAATAAGTAGAAATCCACTAAAAGTTTTGTTTGGTTATCTTGCAATCCCGAGATAATCGTCTCCATGCTCCAAATCCATTTTAAAGCCATTTTTAAGGCATTTCGCGCATACATGAAATGAACACATTTTTCTCCAAAACTATAACAGATGCAAGCTTGTCCTGTTTGGTGGAGATGATATTTAATAAAATAAGTAGAAATCCACTAAAAGTTTTGTTTGGTTATCTTGCAATCCTGAGATAATCGTCTCCATGCTCCAAATCCATTTTAAAGCCATTTTTAAGGCATTTCGCGCATACATGAAATGAACACATTTTTCTCCAAAACTATAACAGATGCAAGCTTGTCCTGTTTGGTGGAGATAATATTTAATAAAATAAGTAGAAATCTACTAAAAGTTTCGTTTGTTTATATTGCCATCCTGAGATAATCGTCTCCATGCTCCAAATCCATTTTAAAGCCATTTCAAAGGCATTTTGCGCATACATGAAATGAACACATTTTTCTCCAAAACTATAACACATGCAAGCTTGTCCTGTTTGGTGGAGATGATATTTAATAAAATAAGTAGAAATCCACTAAAAGTTTTGTTTGGTTATCTTGCAATCCCGAGATAATCGTCTCCATGCTCCAAATCCATTTTAAAGCCATTTTTAAGGCATTTCGCGCATACATGAAATGAACACATTTTTCTCCAAAACTATAACAGATGCAAGCTTGTCCTGTTTGGTGGAGATGATATTTAATAAAATAAGTAGAAATCCACTAAAAGTTTTGTTTGGTTATCTTGCAATCCCGAGATAATCGTCTCCATGCTCCAAATCCATTTTAAAGCCATTTTTAAGGCATTTCGCGCATACATGAAATGAACACATTTTTCTCCAAAACTATAACAGATGCAAGCTTGTCCTGTTTGGTGGAGATAATATTTAATAAAATAAGTAGAAATCTACTAAAAGTTTCGTTTGTTTATATTGCCATCCTGAGATAATCGTCTCCATGCTCCAAATCCATTTTAAAGCCATTTCAAAGGCATTTTGCGCATACATGAAATGAACACATTTTTCTCCAAAACTATAACACATGCAAGCTTGTCCTGTTTGGTGGAGATGATATTTAATAAAATAAGTAGAAATCCACTAAAAGTTTTGTTTGGTTATCTTGCAATCCCGAGATAATCGTCTCCATGCTCCAAATCCATTTTAAAGCCATTTCAAAGGCATTTTGCGCATACATGAAATGAACACATTTTTCTCCAAAACTATAACACATGCAAGCTTGTCCTGTTTGGTGGAGATGATATTTAATAAAATAAGTAGAAATCCACTAAAAGTTTTGTTTGGTTATCTTGCAATCCCGAGATAATCGTCTCCATGCTCCAAATCCATTTTAAAGCCATTTTTAAGGCATTTCGCGCATACATGAAATGAACACATTTTTCTCCAAAACTATAACAGATGCAAGCTTGTCCTGTTTGGTGGAGATGATATTTAATAAAATAAGTAGAAATCCACTAAAAGTTTTGTTTGGTTATCTTGCAATCCCGAGATAATCGTCTCCATGCTCCAAATCCATTTTAAAGCCATTTTAAGGCATTTCGCGCATACATGAAATGAACACATTTTTCTCCAAAACTATAACAGATGCAAGCTTGTCCTGTTTGGTGGAGATGATATTTAATAAAATAAGTAGAAATCCACTAAAAGTTTTGTTTGGTTATCTTGCAATCCCAAGATAATCGTCTCCATGCTCCAAATCCATTTTAAAGCCATTTTTAAGGCATTTCGCGCATACATAAAATGAACACATTTTTCTCCAAAACTATAACAGATGCAAGCTTGTCCTGTTTGGCGGAGATGATATTTAATAAAATAAGTAGAAATCCACTAAAAGTTTTGTTTGGTTATCTTGCAATCCCGAGATAATCGTCTCCATGCTCCAAATCCATTTTAAAGCCATTTTAAGGCATTTCGCGCATACATGAAATGAACACATTTTTCTCCAAAACTATAACAGATGCAAGCTTGTCCTGTTTGGTGGAGATAATATTTAATAAAATAAGTAGAAATCTACTAAAAGTTTCGTTTGTTTATATTGCCATCCTGAGATAATCGTCTCCATGCTCCAAATCCATTTTAAAGCCATTTCAAAGGCATTTTGCGCATACATGAAATGAACACATTTTTCTCCAAAACTATAACACATGCAAGCTTGTCCTGTTTGGTGGAGATGATATTTAATAAAATAAGTAGAAATCCACTAAAAGTTTTGTTTGGTTATCTTGCAATCCCGAGATAATCGTCTCCATGCTCCAAATCCATTTTAAAGCCATTTTTAAGGCATTTCGCGCATACATGAAATGAACACATTTTTCTCCAAAACTATAACAGATGCAAGCTTGTCCTGTTTGGTGGAGATGATATTTAATAAAATAAGTAGAAATCCACTAAAAGTTTTGTTTGGTTATCTTGCAATCCCGAGATAATCGTCTCCATGCTCCAAATCCATTTTAAAGCCATTTTTAAGGCATTTCGCGCATACATGAAATGAACACATTTTTCTCCAAAACTATAACAGATGCAAGCTTGTCCTGTTTGGTGGAGATAATATTTAATAAAATAAGTAGAAATCTACTAAAAGTTTCGTTTGTTTATATTGCCATCCTGAGATAATCGTCTCCATGCTCCAAATCCATTTTAAAGCCATTTCAAAGGCATTTTGCGCATACATGAAATGAACACATTTTTCTCCAAAACTATAACACATGCAAGCTTGTCCTGTTTGGTGGAGATGATATTTAATAAAATAAGTAGAAATCCACTAAAAGTTTTGTTTGGTTATCTTGCAATCCCGAGATAATCGTCTCCACGCTCCAAATCCATTTTAAAGCCATTTTTAAGGCATTTCGCGCATACATAAAATGAACACATTTTTCTCCAAAACTATAACAGATGCAAGCTTGTCCTGTTTGGTGGAGATGATATTTAATAAAATAAGTAGAAATCCACTAAAAGTTTTGTTTGGTTATCTTGCAATCCCGAGATAATCGTCTCCATGCTCCAAATCCATTTTAAAGCCATTTTTAAGGCATTTCGCGCATACATGAAATGAACACATTTTTCTCCAAAACTATAACAGATGCAAGCTTGTTCTGTTTGGTGGAGATAATATTTAATAAAATAAGTAGAAATCTACTAAAAGTTTCGTTTGTTTATATTGCCATCCTGAGATAATCGTCTCCATGCTCCAAATCCATTTTAAAGCCATTTCAAAGGCATTTTGCGCATACATGAAATGAACACATTTTTCTCCAAAACTATAACACATGCAAGCTTGTCCTGTTTGGTGGAGATGATATTTAATAAAATAAGTAGAAATCCACTAAAAGTTTTGTTTGGTTATCTTGCAATCCCGAGATAATCGTCTCCATGCTCCAAATCCATTTTAAAGCCATTTCAAAGGCATTTTGCGCATACATGAAATGAACACATTTTTCTCCAAAACTATAACACATGCAAGCTTGTCCTGTTTGGTGGAGATGATATTTAATAAAATAAGTAGAAATCCACTAAAAGTTTTGTTTGGTTATCTTGCAATCCCGAGATAATCGTCTCCATGCTCCAAATCCATTTTAAAGCCATTTTTAAGGCATTTCGCGCATACATGAAATGAACACATTTTTCTCCAAAACTATAACAGATGCAAGCTTGTCCTGTTTGGTGGAGATGATATTTAATAAAATAAGTAGAAATCCACTAAAAGTTTTGTTTGGTTATCTTGCAATCCCGAGATAATCGTCTCCATGCTCCAAATCCATTTTAAAGCCATTTTTAAGGCATTTCGCGCATACATGAAATGAACACATTTTTCTCCAAAACTATAACAGATGCAAGCTTGTCCTGTTTGGTGGAGATAATATTTAATAAAATAAGTAGAAATCTACTAAAAGTTTCGTTTGTTTATATTGCCATCCTGAGATAATCGTCTCCATGCTCCAAATCCATTTTAAAGCCATTTCAAAGGCATTTTGCGCATACATGAAATGAACACATTTTTCTCCAAAACTATAACACATGCAAGCTTGTACTGTTTGGTGGAGATGATATTTAATAATATAAGTAGAAATCCACTAAAAGTTTTGTTTGGTTATCTTGCAATCCCGAGATAATCGTCTCCATGCTCCAAATCCATTTTAAAGCCATTTTTAAGGCATTTCGCGCATACATAAAATGAACACAATTTTCTCCAAAACTATAACAGATGCAAGCTTGTCCTGTTTGGTGGAGATGATATTTAATAAAATAAGTAGAAATCCACTAAAAGTTTTGTTTGGTTATCTTGCAATCCCGAGATAATCGTCTCCATGCTCCAAATCCATTTTAAAGCCATTTTTAAGGCATTTCGCGCATACATGAAATGAACACATTTTTCTCCAAAACTATAACAGATGCAAGCTTGTCCTGTTTGGTGGAGATGATATTTAATAAAATAAGTAGAAATCCACTAAAAGTTTTGTTTGGTTATCTTGCAATCCCGAGATAATCGTCTCCATGCTCCAAATCCATTTTAAAGTCATTTTTAAGGCATTTCGCGCATACATGAAATGAACACATTTTTCTCCAAAACTATAACAGATGCAAGCTTGTCCTGTTTGGTGGAGATGATATTTAATAAAATAAGTAGAAATCCACTAAAAGTTTTGTTTGGTTATCTTGCAATCCCGAGATAATCGTCTCCATGCTCCAAATCCATTTTAAAGCCATTTTTAAGGCATTTCGCGCATACATGAAATGAACACATTTTTCTCCAAAACTATAACAGATGCAAGCTTGTCCTGTTTGGTGGAGATAATATTTAATAAAATAAGTAGAAATCTACTAAAAGTTTCGTTTGTTTATATTGCCATCCTGAGATAATCGTCTCCATGCTCCAAATCCATTTTAAAGCCATTTCAAGGGCATTTTGCGCATACATGAAATGAACACATTTTTCTCCAAAACTATAACACATGCAAGCTTGTCCTGTTTGGTGGAGATGATATTTAATAAAATAAGTAGAAATCCACTAAAAGTTTTGTTTGGTTATCTTGCAATCCCGAGATAATCGTCTCCATGCTCCAAATCCATTTTAAAGCCATTTTTAAGGCATTTCGCGCATACATGAAATGAACACATTTTTCTCCAAAACTATAACAGATGCAAGCTTGTCCTATTTGGTGGAGATGATATTTAATAAAATAAGTAGAAATCCACTAAAAGTTTTGTTTGGTTATCTTGCAATCCCGAGATAATCGTCTCCATGCTCCAAATCCATTTTAAAGCCATTTTTAAGGCATTTCGCGCATACATGAAATGAACACATTTTTCTCCAAAACTATAACAGATGCAAGCTTGTCCTGTTTGGTGGAGATGATATTTAATAAAATAAGTAGAAATCCACTAAAAGTTTTGTTTGGTTATATTGCAATCCCGAGATAATCGTCTCCATGCTCCAAATCCATTTTAAAGCCATTTTTAAGGCATTTCGCGCATACATGAAATGAACACATTTTTCTCCAAAACTATAACAGATGCAAGCTTGTCCTGTTTGGCGGAGATGATATTTAATAAAATAAGTAGAAATCCACTAAAAGTTTTGTTTGGTTATCTTGCAATCCCGAGATAATCGTCTCCATGCTCCAAATCCATTTTAAAGCCATTTTTAAGGCATTTCGCGCATACATGAAATGAACACATTTTTCTCCAAAACTATAACAGATGCAAGCTTGTCCTGTTTGGTGGAGATAATATTTAATAAAATAAGTAGAAATCTACTAAAAGTTTCGTTTGTTTATATTGCCATCCTGAGATAATCGTCTCCATGCTCCAAATCCATTTTAAAGCCATTTCAAAGGCATTTTGCGCATACATGAAATGAACACATTTTTCTCCAAAACTATAACACATGCAAGCTTGTCCTGTTTGGTGGAGATGATATTTAATAAAATAAGTAGAAATCCACTAAAGGTTTTGTTTGGTTATCTTGCAATCCCGAGATAATCGTCTCCATGCTCCAAATCCATTTTAAAGCCATTTTTAAGGCATTTCGCGCATACATGAAATGAACACATTTTTCTCCAAAACTATAACAGATGCAAGCTTGTCCTGTTTGGTGGAGATGATATTTAATAAAATAAGTAGAAATCTACTAAAAGTTTTGTTTGGTTATCTTGCAATCCCGAGATAATCGTCTCCATGCTCCAAATCCATTTTAAAGCCATTTTTAAGGCATTTCGCGTATACATGAAATGAACACATTTTTCTCCAAAACTATAACAGATGCAAGCTTGTCCTGTTTGGTGGAGATGATATTTAATAAAATAAGTAGAAATCCACTAAAAGTTTTGTTTGGTTATCTTGCAATCCCGAGATAATCGTCTCCATGCTCCAAATCCATTTTAAAGCCATTTTTAAGGCATTTCGCGCATACATGAAATGAACACATTTTTCTCCAAAACTATAACAGATGCAAGCTTGTCCTGTTTGGTGGAGATGATATTTAATAAAATAAGTAGAAATCCACTAAAAGTTTTGTTTGGTTATCTTGCAATCCTGAGATAATCGTCTCCATGCTCCAATTCCATTTTAAAGCCATTTTTAAGGCATTTCGCGCATACATGAAATGAACACATTTTTCTCCAAAACTATAACAGATGCAAGCTTGTCCTGTTTGGTGGAGATAATATTTAATAAAATAAGTAGAAATCTACTAAAAGTTTCGTTTGTTTATATTGCCATCCTGAGATAATCGTCTCCATGCTCCAAATCCATTTTAAAGCCATTTCAAAGGCATTTTGCGCATACATGAAATGAACACATTTTTCTCCAAAACTATAACACATGCAAGCTTGTCCTGTTTGGTGGAGATGATATTTAATAAAATAAGTAGAAATCCACTAAAAGTTTTGTTTGGTTATCTTGCAATCCCGAGATAATCGTCTCCATGCTCCAAATCCATTTTAAAGCCATTTTTAAGGCATTTCGCGCATACATGAAATGAACACATTTTTCTCCAAAACTATAACAGATGCAAGCTTGTCCTGTTTGGTGGAGATGATATTTAATAAAATAAGTAGAAATCCACTAAAAGTTTTGTTTGGTTATCTTGCAATCCCGAGATAATCGTCTCCATGCTCCAAATCCATTTTAAAGCCATTTTTAAGGCATTTCGCGCATACATGAAATGAACACATTTTTCTCCAAAACTATAACAGATGCAAGCTTGTCCTGTTTGGTGGAGATAATATTTAATAAAATAAGTAGAAATCTACTAAAAGTTTCGTTTGTTTATATTGCCATCCTGAGATAATCGTCTCCATGCTCCAAATCCATTTTAAAGCCATTTCAAAGGCATTTTGCGCATACATGAAATGAACACATTTTTCTCCAAAACTATAACACATGCAAGCTTGTCCTGTTTGGTGGAGATGATATTTAATAAAATAAGTAGAAATCCACTAAAAGTTTTGTTTGGTTATCTTGCAATCCCGAGATAATCGTCTCCATGCTCCAAATCCATTTTAAAGCCATTTCAAAGGCATTTTGCGCATACATGAAATGAACACATTTTTCTCCAAAACTATAACACATGCAAGCTTGTCCTGTTTGGTGGAGATGATATTTAATAAAATAAGTAGAAATCCACTAAAAGTTTTGTTTGGTTATCTTGCAATCCCGAGATAATCGTCTCCATGCTCCAAATCCATTTTAAAGCCATTTTTAAGGCATTTCGCGCATACATGAAATGAACACATTTTTCTCCAAAACTATAACAGATGCAAGCTTGTCCTGTTTGGTGGAGATGATATTTAATAAAATAAGTAGAAATCCACTAAAAGTTTTGTTTGGTTATCTTGCAATCCCGAGATAATCGTCTCCATGCTCCAAATCCATTTTAAAGCCATTTTTAAGGCATTTCGCGCATACATGAAATGAACACATTTTTCTCCAAAACTATAACAGATGCAAGCTTGTCCTGTTTGGTGGAGATGATATTTAATAAAATAAGTAGAAATCCACTAAAAGTTTTGTTTGGTTATCTTGCAATCCCGAGATAATCGTCTCCATGCTCCAAATCCATTTTAAAGCCATTTTTAAGGCATTTCGCGCATACATGAAATGAACACATTTTTCTCCAAAACTATAACAGATGCAAGCTTGTCCTGTTTGGCGGAGATGATATTTAATAAAATAAGTAGAAATCCACTAAAAGTTTTGTTTGGTTATCTTGCAATCCCGAGATAATCGTCTCCATGCTCCAAATCCATTTTAAAGCCATTTTAAGGCATTTCGCGCATACATGAAATGAACACATTTTTCTCCAAAACTATAACAGATGCAAGCTTGTCCTGTTTGGTGGAGATAATATTTAATAAAATAAGTAGAAATCTACTAAAAGTTTCGTTTGTTTATATTGCCATCCTGAGATAATCGTCTCCATGCTCCAAATCCATTTTAAAGCCATTTCAAAGGCATTTTGCGCATACATGAAATGAACACATTTTTCTCCAAAACTATAACACATGCAAGCTTGTCCTGTTTGGTGGAGATGATATTTAATAAAATAAGTAGAAATCCACTAAAAGTTTTGTTTGGTTATCTTGCAATCCCGAGATAATCGTCTCCATGCTCCAAATCCATTTTAAAGCCATTTTTAAGGCATTTCGCGCATACATGAAATGAACACATTTTTCTCCAAAACTATAACAGATGCAAGCTTGTCCTGTTTGGTGGAGATGATATTTAATAAAATAAGTAGAAATCCACTAAAAGTTTTGTTTGGTTATCTTGCAATCCCGAGATAATCGTCTCCATGCTCCAAATCCATTTTAAAGCCATTTTTAAGGCATTTCGCGCATACATGAAATGAACACATTTTTCTCCAAAACTATAACAGATGCAAGCTTGTCCTGTTTGGTGGAGATAATATTTAATAAAATAAGTAGAAATCTACTAAAAGTTTCGTTTGTTTATATTGCCATCCTGAGATAATCGTCTCCATGCTCCAAATCCATTTTAAAGCCATTTCAAAGGCATTTTGCGCATACATGAAATGAACACATTTTTCTCCAAAACTATAACACATGCAAGCTTGTCCTGTTTGGTGGAGATGATATTTAATAAAATAAGTAGAAATCCACTAAAAGTTTTGTTTGGTTATCTTGCAATCCCGAGATAATCGTCTCCACGCTCCAAATCCATTTTAAAGCCATTTTTAAGGCATTTCGCGCATACATAAAATGAACACATTTTTCTCCAAAACTATAACAGATGCAAGCTTGTCCTGTTTGGTGGAGATGATATTTAATAAAATAAGTAGAAATCCACTAAAAGTTTTGTTTGGTTATCTTGCAATCCCGAGATAATCGTCTCCATGCTCCAAATCCATTTTAAAGCCATTTTTAAGGCATTTCGCGCATACATGAAATGAACACATTTTTCTCCAAAACTATAACAGATGCAAGCTTGTTCTGTTTGGTGGAGATAATATTTAATAAAATAAGTAGAAATCTACTAAAAGTTTCGTTTGTTTATATTGCCATCCTGAGATAATCGTCTCCATGCTCCAAATCCATTTTAAAGCCATTTCAAAGGCATTTTGCGCATACATGAAATGAACACATTTTTCTCCAAAACTATAACACATGCAAGTTTGTCCTGTTTGGTGGAGATGATATTTAATAAAATAAGTAGAAATCCACTAAAAGTTTTGTTTGGTTATCTTGCAATCCCGAGATAATCGTCTCCATGCTCCAAATCCATTTTAAAGCCATTTTTAAGGCATTTCGCGCATACATGAAATGAACACATTTTTCTCCAAAACTATAACAGATGCAAGCTTGTCCTGTTTGGTGGAGATGATATTTAATAAAATAAGTAGAAATCCACTAAAAGTTTTGTTTGGTTATCTTGCAATCCTGAGATAATCGTCTCCATGCTCCAAATCCATTTTAAAGCCATTTTTAAGGCATTTCGCGCATACATGAAATGAACACATTTTTCTCCAAAACTATAACAGATGCAAGCTTGTCCTGTTTGGTGGAGATAATATTTAATAAAATAAGTAGAAATCTACTAAAAGTTTCGTTTGTTTATATTGCCATCCTGAGATAATCGTCTCCATGCTCCAAATCCATTTTAAAGCCATTTCAAAGGCATTTTGCGCATACATGAAATGAACACATTTTTCTCCAAAACTATAACACATGCAAGCTTGTCCTGTTTGGTGGAGATGATATTTAATAAAATAAGTAGAAATCCACTAAAAGTTTTGTTTGGTTATCTTGCAATCCCGAGATAATCGTCTCCATGCACCAAATCTATTTTAAAGCCATTTTTAAGGCATTTCGCGCATACATGAAATGAACACATTTTTCTCCAAAACTATAACAGATGCAAGCTTGTCCTGTTTGGTGGAGATGATATTTAATAAAATAAGTAGAAATCCACTAAAAGTTTTGTTTGGTTATCTTGCAATCCCGAGATAATCGTCTCCATGCTCCAAATCCATTTTAAAGCCATTTTTAAGGCATTTCGCGCATACATGAAATGAACACATTTTTCTCCAAAACTATAACAGATGCAAGCTTGTCCTGTTTGGTGGAGATGATATTTAATAAAATAAGTAGAAATCCACTAAAAGTTTTGTTTGGTTATCTTGCAATCCCGAGATAATCGTCTCCATGCTCCAAATCCATTTTAAAGCCATTTTTAAGGCATTTCGCGCATACATGAAATGAACACATTTTTCTCCAAAACTATAACAGATGCAAGCTTGTCCTGTTTGGTGGAGATAATATTTAATAAAATAAGTAGAAATCTACTAAAAGTTTCGTTTGTTTATATTGCCATCCTGAGATAATCGTCTCCATGCTCCAAATCCATTTTAAAGCCATTTCAAAGGCATTTTGCGCATACATGAAATGAACACATTTTTCTCCAAAACTATAACACATGCAAGCTTGTCCTGTTTGGTGGAGATGATATTTAATAATATAAGTAGAAATCCACTAAAAGTTTTGTTTGGTTATCTTGCAATCCCGAGATAATCGTCTCCATGCTCCAAATCCATTTTAAAGCCATTTTTAAGGCATTTCGCGCATACATAAAATGAACACATTTTTCTCCAAAACTATAACAGATGCAAGCTTGTCCTGTTTGGTGGAGATGATATTTAATAAAATAAGTAGAAATCCACTAAAAGTTTTGTTTGGTTATCTTGCAATCCCGAGATAATCGTCTCCATGCTCCAAATCCATTTTAAAGCCATTTTTAAGGCATTTCGCGCATACATGAAATGAACACATTTTTCTCCAAAACTATAACAGATGCAAGCTTGTCCTGTTTGGTGGAGATAATATTTAATAAAATAAGTAGAAATCTACTAAAAGTTTCGTTTGTTTATATTGCCATCCTGAGATAATCGTCTCCATGCTCCAAATCCATTTTAAAGCCATTTCAAGGGCATTTTGCGCATACATGAAATGAACACATTTTTCTCCAAAACTATAACACATGCAAGCTTGTCCTGTTTGGTGGAGATGATATTTAATAAAATAAGTAGAAATCCACTAAAAGTTTTGTTTGGTTATCTTGCAATCCCGAGATAATCGTCTCCATGCTCCAAATCCATTTTAAAGCCATTTTTAAGGCATTTCGCGCATACATGAAATGAACACATTTTTCTCCAAAACTATAACAGATGCAAGCTTGTCCTGTTTGGTGGAGATGATATTTAATAAAATAAGTAGAAATCCACTAAAAGTTTTGTTTGGTTATCTTGCAATCCCGAGATAATCGTCTCCATGCTCCAAATCCATTTTAAAGCCATTTTTAAGGCATTTCGCGCATACATGAAATGAACACATTTTTCTCCAAAACTATAACAGATGCAAGCTTGTCCTGTTTGGTGGAGATGATATTTAATAAAATAAGTAGAAATCCACTAAAAGTTTTGTTTGGTTATCTTGCAATCCCGAGATAATCGTCTCCATGCTCCAAATCCATTTTAAAGCCATTTTTAAGGCATTTCGCGCATACATGAAATGAACACATTTTTCTCCAAAACTATAACAGATGCAAGCTTGTCCTGTTTGGTGGAGATGATATTTAATAAAATAAGTAGAAATCCACTAAAAGTTTTGTTTGGTTATCTTGCAATCCCGAGATAATCGTCTCCATGCTCCAAATCCATTTTAAAGTCATTTTTAAGGCATTTCGCGCATACATGAAATGAACACATTTTTCTCCAAAACTATAACAGATGCAAGCTTGTCCTGTTTGGTGGAGATGATATTTAATAAAATAAGTAGAAATCCACTAAAAGTTTTGTTTGGTTATCTTGCAATCCCGAGATAATCGTCTCCATGCTCCAAATCCATTTTAAAGCCATTTTTAAGGCATCTCGCGCATACATGAAATGAACACATTTTTCTCCAAAACTATAACAGATGCAAGCTTGTCCTGTTTGGTGGAGATAATATTTAATAAAATAAGTAGAAATCTACTAAAAGTTTCGTTTGTTTATATTGCCATCCTGAGATAATCGTCTCCATGCTCCAAATCCATTTTAAAGCCATTTCAAGGGCATTTTGCGCATACATGAAATGAACACATTTTTCTCCAAAACTATAACACATGCAAGCTTGTCCTGTTTGGTGGAGATGATATTTAATAAAATAAGTAGAAATCCACTAAAAGTTTTGTTTGGTTATCTTGCAATCCCGAGATAATCGTCTCCATGCTCCAAATCCATTTTAAAGCCATTTTTAAGGCATTTCGCGCATACATGAAATGAACACATTTTTCTCCAAAACTATAACAGATGCAAGCTTGTCCTGTTTGGTGGAGATGATATTTAATAAAATAAGTAGAAATCCACTAAAAGTTTTGTTTGGTTATCTTGCAATCCTGAGATAATCGTCTCCATGCTCCAAATCCATTTTAAAGCCATTTTTAAGGCATTTCGCGCATACATGAAATGAACACATTTTTCTCCAAAACTATAACAGATGCAAGCTTGTCCTGTTTGGTGGAGATAATATTTAATAAAATAAGTAGAAATCTACTAAAAGTTTCGTTTGTTTATATTGCCATCCTGAGATAATCGTTTCCATGCTCCAAATCCATTTTAAAGCCATTTCAAAGGCATTTTGCGCATACATGAAATGAACACATTTTTCTCCAAAACTATAACACATGCAAGCTTGTCCTGTTTGGTGGAGATGATATTTAATAAAATAAGTAGAAATCCACTAAAAGTTTTGTTTGGTTATCTTGCAATCCCGAGATAATCGTCTCCATGCTCCAAATCCATTTTAAAGCCATTTCAAAGGCATTTTGCGCATACATGAAATGAACACATTTTTCTCCAAAACTATAACACATGCAAGCTTGTCCTGTTTGGTGGAGATGATATTTAATAAAATAAGTAGAAATCCACTAAAAGTTTTGTTTGGTTATCTTGCAATCCCGAGATAATCGTCTCCATGCTCCAAATCCATTTTAAAGCCATTTTTAAGGCATTTCGCGCATACATGAAATGAACACATTTTTCTCCAAAACTATAACAGATGCAAGCTTGTCCTATTTGGTGGAGATGATATTTAATAAAATAAGTAGAAATCCACTAAAAGTTTTGTTTGGTTATCTTGCAATCCCGAGATAATCGTCTCCATGCTCCAAATCCATTTTAAAGCCATTTTTAAGGCATTTCGCGCATACATGAAATGAACACATTTTTCTCCAAAACTATAACAGATGCAAGCTTGTCCTGTTTGGTGGAGATGATATTTAATAAAATAAGTAGAAATCCACTAAAAGTTTTGTTTGGTTATATTGCAATCCCGAGATAATCGTCTCCATGCTCCAAATCCATTTTAAAGCCATTTTTAAGGCATTTCGCGCATACATGAAATGAACACATTTTTCTCCAAAACTATAACAGATGCAAGCTTGTCCTGTTTGGCGGAGATGATATTTAATAAAATAAGTAGAAATCCACTAAAAGTTTTGTTTGGTTATCTTGCAATCCCGAGATAATCGTCTCCATGCTCCAAATCCATTTTAAAGCCATTTTTAAGGCATTTCGCGCATACATGAAATGAACACATTTTTCTCCAAAACTATAACAGATGCAAGCTTGTCCTGTTTGGTGGAGATAATATTTAATAAAATAAGTAGAAATCTACTAAAAGTTTCGTTTGTTTATATTGCCATCCTGAGATAATCGTCTCCATGCTCCAAATCCATTTTAAAGCCATTTCAAAGGCATTTTGCGCATACATGAAATGAACACATTTTTCTCCAAAACTATAACACATGCAAGCTTGTCCTGTTTGGTGGAGATGATATTTAATAAAATAAGTAGAAATCCACTAAAAGTTTTGTTTGGTTATCTTGCAATCCCGAGATAATCGTCTCCATGCTCCAAATCCATTTTAAAGCCATTTTTAAGGCATTTCGCGCATACATGAAATGAACACATTTTTCTCCAAAACTATAACAGATGCAAGCTTGTCCTGTTTGGTGGAGATGATATTTAATAAAATAAGTAGAAATCCACTAAAAGTTTTGTTTGGTTATCTTGCAATCCCGAGATAATCGTCTCCATGCTCCAAATCCATTTTAAAGCCATTTTTAAGGCATTTCGCGCATACATGAAATGAACACATTTTTCTCCAAAACTATAACAGATGCAAGCTTGTCCTGTTTGGTGGAGATGATATTTAATAAAATAAGTAGAAATCCACTAAAAGTTTTGTTTGGTTATCTTGCAATCCCGAGATAATCGTCTCCATGCTCCAAATCCATTTTAAAGCCATTTCAAAGGCATTTTGCGCATACATGAAATGAACACATTTTTCTCCAAAACTATAACACATGCAAGCTTGTCCTGTTTGGTGGAGATGATATTTAATAAAATAAGTAGAAATCCACTAAAAGTTTTGTTTGGTTATCTTGCAATCCCGAGATAATCGTCTCCATGCTCCAAATCCATTTTAAAGCCATTTTTAAGGCATTTCGCGCATACATGAAATGAACACATTTTTCTCCAAAACTATAACAGATGCAAGCTTGTCCTGTTTGGTGGAGATGATATTTAATAAAATAAGTAGAAATCCACTAAAAGTTTTGTTTGGTTATCTTGCAATCCCGAGATAATCGTCTCCATGCTCCAAATCCATTTTAAAGCCATTTTTAAGGCATTTCGCGCATACATGAAATGAACACATTTTTCTCCAAAACTATAACAGATGCAAGCTTGTCCTGTTTGGTGGAGATGATATTTAATAAAATAAGTAGAAATCCACTAAAAGTTTTGTTTGGTTATCTTGCAATCCCGAGATAATCGTCTCCATGCTCCAAATCCATTTTAAAGCCATTTTTAAGGCATTTCGCGCATACATGAAATGAACACATTTTTCTCCAAAACTATAACAGATGCAAGCTTGTCCTGTTTGGTGGAGATGATATTTAATAAAATATGTAGAAATCCACTAAAAGTTTTGTTTGGTTATCTTGCAATCCCGAGATAATCGTCTCCATGCTCCAAATCCATTTTAAAGCCATTTTTAAGGCATTTCGCGCATACATGAAATGAACACATTTTTCTCCAAAACTATAATAGATGCAAGCTTGTCCTGTTTGGTGGAGATGATATTTAATAAAATAAGTAGAAATCCACTAAAAGTTTTGTTTGGTTATCTTGCAATCCCGAGATAATCGTCTCCATGCTCCAAATCCATTTTAAAGCCATTTTTAAGGCATTTCGCGCATACATGAAATGAACACATTTTTCTCCAAAACTATAACAGATGCAAGCTTGTCCTGTTTGGTGGAGATAATATTTAATAAAATAAGTAGAAATCTACTAAAAGTTTCGTTTGTTTATATTGCCATCCTGAGATAATCGTCTCCATGCTCCAAATCCATTTTAAAGCCATTTCAAAGGCATTTTGCGCATACATGAAATGAACACATTTTTCTCCAAAACTATAACACATGCAAGCTTGTCCTGTTTGGTGGAGATGATATTTAATAAAATAAGTAGAAATCCACTAAAAGTTTTGTTTGGTTATCTTGCAATCCCGAGATAATCGTCTCCACGCTCCAAATCCATTTTAAAGCCATTTTTAAGGCATTTCGCGCATACATAAAATGAACACATTTTTCTCCAAAACTATAACAGATGCAAGCTTGTCCTGTTTGGTGGAGATGATATTTAATAAAATAAGTAGAAATCCACTAAAAGTTTTGTTTGGTTATCTTGCAATCCCGAGATAATCGTCTCCATGCTCCAAATCCATTTTAAAGCCATTTTTAAGGCATTTCGCGCATACATGAAATGAACACATTTTTCTCCAAAACTATAACAGATGCAAGCTTGTTCTGTTTGGTGGAGATAATATTTAATAAAATAAGTAGAAATCTACTAAAAGTTTCGTTTGTTTATATTGCCATCCTGAGATAATCGTCTCCATGCTCCAAATCCATTTTAAAGCCATTTCAAAGGCATTTTGCGCATACATGAAATGAACACATTTTTCTCCAAAACTATAACACATGCAAGTTTGTCCTGTTTGGTGGAGATGATATTTAATAAAATAAGTAGAAATCCACTAAAAGTTTTGTTTGGTTATCTTGCAATCCCGAGATAATCGTCTCCATGCTCCAAATCCATTTTAAAGCCATTTTTAAGGCATTTCGCGCATACATGAAATGAACACATTTTTCTCCAAAACTATAACAGATGCAAGCTTGTCCTGTTTGGTGGAGATGATATTTAATAAAATAAGTAGAAATCCACTAAAAGTTTTGTTTGGTTATCTTGCAATCCTGAGATAATCGTCTCCATGCTCCAAATCCATTTTAAAGCCATTTTTAAGGCATTTCGCGCATACATGAAATGAACACATTTTTCTCCAAAACTATAACAGATGCAAGCTTGTCCTGTTTGGTGGAGATAATATTTAATAAAATAAGTAGAAATCTACTAAAAGTTTCGTTTGTTTATATTGCCATCCTGAGATAATCGTCTCCATGCTCCAAATCCATTTTAAAGCCATTTCAAAGGCATTTTGCGCATACATGAAATGAACACATTTTTCTCCAAAACTATAACACATGCAAGCTTGTCCTGTTTGGTGGAGATAATATTTAATAAAATAAGTAGAAATCTACTAAAAGTTTCGTTTGTTTATATTGCCATCCTGAGATAATCGTCTCCATGCTCCAAATCCATTTTAAAGCCATTTCAAAGGCATTTTGCGCATACATGAAATGAACACATTTTTCTCCAAAACTATAACACATGCAAGCTTGTCCTGTTTGGTGGAGATGATATTTAATAATATAAGTAGAAATCCACTAAAAGTTTTGTTTGGTTATCTTGCAATCCCGAGATAATCGTCTCCATGCTCCAAATCCATTTTAAAGCCATTTTTAAGGCATTTCGCGCATACATAAAATGAACACATTTTTCTCCAAAACTATAACAGATGCAAGCTTGTCCTGTTTGGTGGAGATGATATTTAATAAAATAAGTAGAAATCCACTAAAAGTTTTGTTTGGTTATCTTGCAATCCCGAGATAATCGTCTCCATGCTCCAAATCCATTTTAAAGCCATTTTTAAGGCATTTCGCGCATACATGAAATGAACACATTTTTCTCCAAAACTATAACAGATGCAAGCTTGTCCTGTTTGGTGGAGATGATATTTAATAAAATAAGTAGAAATCCACTAAAAGTTTTGTTTGGTTATCTTGCAATCCCGAGATAATCGTCTCCATGCTCCAAATCCATTTTAAAGTCATTTTTAAGGCATTTCGCGCATACATGAAATGAACACATTTTTCTCCAAAACTATAACAGATGCAAGCTTGTCCTGTTTGGTGGAGATGATATTTAATAAAATAAGTAGAAATCCACTAAAAGTTTTGTTTGGTTATCTTGCAATCCCGAGATAATCGTCTCCATGCTCCAAATCCATTTTAAAGCCATTTTTAAGGCATTTCGCGCATACATGAAATGAACACATTTTTCTCCAAAACTATAACAGATGCAAGCTTGTCCTGTTTGGTGGAGATAATATTTAATAAAATAAGTAGAAATCTACTAAAAGTTTCGTTTGTTTATATTGCCATCCTGAGATAATCGTCTCCATGTTCCAAATCCATTTTAAAGCCATTTCAAGGGCATTTTGCGCATACATGAAATGAACACATTTTTCTCCAAAACTATAACACATGCAAGCTTGTCCTGTTTGGTGGAGATGATATTTAATAAAATAAGTAGAAATCCACTAAAAGTTTTGTTTGGTTATCTTGCAATCCCGAGATAATCGTCTCCATGCTCCAAATCCATTTTAAAGCCATTTTTAAGGCATTTCGCGCATACATGAAATGAACACATTTTTCTCCAAAACTATAACAGATGCAAGCTTGTCCTGTTTGGTGGAGATGATATTTAATAAAATAAGTAGAAATCCACTAAAAGTTTTGTTTGGTTATCTTGCAATCCCGAGATAATCGTCTCCATGCTCCAAATCCATTTTAAAGCCATTTTTAAGGCATTTCGCGCATACATGAAATGAACACATTTTTCTCCAAAACTATAACAGATGCAAGCTTGTCCTGTTTGGTGGAGATGATATTTAATAAAATAAGTAGAAATCCACTAAAAGTTTTGTTTGGTTATCTTGCAATCCCGAGATAATCGTCTCCATGCTCCAAATCCATTTTAAAGCCATTTTTAAGGCATTTCGCGCATACATGAAATGAACACATTTTTCTCCAAAACTATAACAGATGCAAGCTTGTCCTGTTTGGTGGAGATGATATTTAATAAAATAAGTAGAAATCCACTAAAAGTTTTGTTTGGTTATCTTGCAATCCCGAGATAATCGTCTCCATGCTCCAAATCCATTTTAAAGTCATTTTTAAGGCATTTCGCGCATACATGAAATGAACACATTTTTCTCCAAAACTATAACAGATGCAAGCTTGTCCTGTTTGGTGGAGATGATATTTAATAAAATAAGTAGAAATCCACTAAAAGTTTTGTTTGGTTATCTTGCAATCCCGAGATAATCGTCTCCATGCTCCAAATCCATTTTAAAGCCATTTTTAAGGCATTTCGCGCATACATGAAATGAACACATTTTTCTCCAAAACTATAACAGATGCAAGCTTGTCCTGTTTGGTGGAGATAATATTTAATAAAATAAGTAGAAATCTACTAAAAGTTTCGTTTGTTTATATTGCCATCCTGAGATAATCGTCTCCATGCTCCAAATCCATTTTAAAGCCATTTCAAGGGCATTTTGCGCATACATGAAATGAACACATTTTTCTCCAAAACTATAACACATGCAAGCTTGTCCTGTTTGGTGGAGATGATATTTAATAAAATAAGTAAAAAACCACTAAAAGTTTTGTTTGGTTATCTTGCAATCCCGAGATAATCGTCTCCATGCTCCAAATCCATTTTAAAGCCATTTTTAAGGCATTTCGCGCATACATGAAATGAACACATTTTTCTCCAAAACTATAACAGATGCAAGCTTGTCCTGTTTGGTGGAGATGATATTTAATAAAATAAGTAGAAATCCACTAAAAGTTTTGTTTGGTTATCTTGCAATCCCGAGATAATCGTCTCCATGCTCCAAATCCATTTTAAAGCCATTTTTAAGGCATTTCGCGCATACATGAAATGAACACATTTTTCTCCAAAACTATAACAGATGCAAGCTTGTCCTGTTTGGTGGAGATAATATTTAATAAAATAAGTAGAAATCTACTAAAAGTTTCGTTTGTTTATATTGCCATCCTGAGATAATCGTCTCCATGCTCCAAATCCATTTTAAAGCCATTTCAAAGGCATTTTGCGCATACATGAAATCATAGTATCATAGTATCATAGTTTTTAAGGTTGAAGGGAGACTCTAAGTCCATCTAGTTCAACCCTTAGCCTAACATGTTGATCCAGAGGAAGGCAAAAAAACCCAAGGTGGCGAACAAGTTCCAATGGGGAAAAATTTCCTTCCTGACTCCACATCCGGCAATCAGACTAGTTCCCTGGATCAATACCCTGTCATAAAATCTAATATACATAACTGGTAATATTAAATTTTTCAAGAAAGGCGTCCAGGCTCTGCTTAAATGTTAGTAGTGAATCACTCATTACAACATCATGCGGCAGAGAGTTCCATAGTCTCACTGCTCGTACAGTAAAGAATCCTCGTCTGTGATTATGATTAAACCTTCTTTCCTCAAGACGTAGCAGATGCCCCCGTGTTCCAGTCGCAGGCCTAGGTGTAAAAAGATCTTTGGAAAGGTCTCTGTACTGTCCCCTCATATATTTATACATTGTGATTAGATCCCCCCTAAGCCTTCGTTTTTCCAAACTAAATAACCCCAAGTTTAATAACCTGTCTTGGTATTGCAGCCCACCCATTCCTCTAATAATCTTGGTCGCTCTTCTCTGCACCCTCTTTAGTTCAGCTATATCCTTCTTATATATCGGTGACCAGAATTGTACACAGTATTCTAAGTGCGGTCGCACTAGTGACTTGTACAGAGGTAGAACTATATTTTTTTCATGAACACTTATACCTCTTTTAATACATCCCATTATTTTATTAGCCCTGGCAGCAGCTGCCTGACACTGTCCACTAAAGTGAAGTTTACCATCCACCCATACACCCAAGTCTTTTTCTGTGTCTGTTTTACCCAGTGCTCTACAATTAAGTACATAATCATAAATGTTATTTCCTCTACCCAAGTGCATGACCTTACATTTATCTACATTAAACTTCAATTGCCACTTCTCAGCCCAATCCTCCAATTTACATAAATCTCCCTGTAATATAAAATTATCCTCCTCTGTATTTATTACCCTGCAGAGTTTAGTATCATCTGCAAATATTGAAATTCTACTCCGCATGCCCCCAACAAGGTCATTTATAAATATGTTGAAAAGAAGCGGGCCCAATACTGACCCCTGTGGTACCCCACTATGAACTGAGACCCAGTCCGAGTATGTACCATTAATAACCACCCTTTGTTTCCTATCACTGAGCCAGTTTTTAACCCAGTTACACATATTTTCCCCTATCCCCATTATTCTCATTTTATGTACCAACCTTTTGTGTGGCACCGTATCAAAAGCTTTTGAAAAGTCCATATACACAACATCCACTGCATTTCCCTGGTCCAGACTTGAACTTACCTCTTCATAGAAGCTGATCAAATTAGTTTGACAGGATCGATCCCTCATAAACCCATGTTGATACTCTGTCATAAGGTTATTTTTCTTGAGATACTCCAGTATAGCATCTCTCAAGAAACCCTCAAGGATTTTACCAACCGTAGAGGTTAAACTTACCGGCCTATAATTTCCCGGCTCAGTTTTTGTCCCCTTTTTGAATATTGGCACCACATTTGCTATGCGCCAGTCCTGCGGTACCGACCCTGTTATTAAGGAATCTGAGAAGATTAAAAATAATGGTCTATCTATCACAGAACTCAATTCCTGTAGTACTCTGGGGTGTATGCCATCCGGGCCCGGAGATTTGTCAACCTTAGTGATTTCGAGGCGGCGGCGTACTTCCTGCTGGGTTAAGCAGGTAATATTCAAGGGTGAATTTATGGTATCACTGGTCATGTCATCTGCCATGGCATTTTCTTGTATAAAAACCGTAGAAAAAAAGTCATTCAGCAGGTTGGCTTTACCCTCATCCCCTTCCACCATTTCACCAAGACTATTTTTAAGGGGGCCAACACTATCGCTTTTCAGTTTTTTACTGTTTATGTAGTTAAAGAATATTTTAGGATTATTTTTACTTTCTCTCGCAATGAGTCTCTCTGTCTCAAACTTAGCTAACTTAATTTGCTTTTTACATATTTTATTTAATTTTCTATAATTATATAATGCCTCATCACTACCTACCCTCTTTAATTCTTTTAAGGCTTTCTGTTTTTCTTTTATTGCTTCCTTTACAGCTCTATTTAGCCACAGGGGTTTCCTCCTATTTCTAGCATGTTTGTTCCCATAGGGTATATTTTCTGCACAAGCCCTATTCAGGATGCTCATAAAAGTCTCCCATTTGCTTTGTGTACTTTTATTACTTAATACATCATCCCAGTTTATTGCACTAAGATCATCTCTCAACCGTTTAAAATTTGCTTTCCTGAAGTTTAGTGTCCTTGTAGCCCCTCTACTAGACATCTTACTAAAGAATACATGAAAACTTATTATTTTGTGATCACTATTCCCCAAGTAACCCCCAACTTGTATATTTGATATGCGGTCTGGCCTATTGGTTAGTACAAGGTCTAGTAGTGCTCCCCCTCTTGTGGGGTCCTGTACCATTTGTGAAAGGTAATTATCTTTCATTGTTATCAAAAATCTATTTCCTTTGCTGGAACTGCAAGTTTCTGTTCCCCAATTTATATCAGGATAGTTAAAGTCCCCCATAATAATTACCTCTCCGAGACTCGCTGCTTTATCAATTTGCTTTATGAGGAGATTCTCTACCTCTTCCATAATATTCGGCGTCTTATAACACACCCCTATCAGTATTTTATTATTCATTCTCCCCCCCCTTATCTCCACCCATAGGGACTCTACATTCTCAGTACCCTCACATATGTTGTCACGCAGGATGGGTTTTAAGGATGATTTTACATATAGACACACACCTCCCCCTCGCTTATTTGTACGGTCATTCCTGAATAGGCTATAACCCTGTAAATTAACAGCCCAGTCATAGCTCTCATTCAGCCATGTCTCTGATATCCCCACTATATCATAATTTTCTTCCAACAATATTAATTCTAATTCCTCCACCTTATTTGTGAGGCTTCGGACATTAGTGTACATGCACGTTACGTATGACTCTGTACCTGTATTCCTGCTTACTGTATTACCTGTCCTAACCCTTCCCCCCGTACCACCCCCAATTTCATTACTTGTGCCCTGGTCACTATCTGCACTACATTCCCCTTCTATAAAGTGAATACCCTCGCCCCCCATTCCTAGTTTAAACACTCCTCCAACCTTCTAGCCATTTTCTGCCCCAGCAGAGCTGCACCTTCCCCATTAAGATGCAGCCCATCCCTAGCATAGAATCTGTAGCCAACTGAAAAGTCGGCCCAATTCTCCAGGAACCCAAAACCCTCTTTCCTACACCAATTCCTGAGCCACCTGTTAACCTCCCTGATCTCTCTTTGCCTCTCTGGTGTGGCTCGTGGCACAGGTAGTATTTCTGAAAATACCACCTTTGAGGTCCATGCTTTAAGCTTACAACCTAATTCCCTGAAATCATCTTTAAGGACCTTCCACCTACCTCTAATTTTGTCATTTGTGCCAATGTGTACAATGACCGCTGGGTCCTCCCCAGCCCCTCCCAGTAATCTGTCAACCCGATCAGCGATGTGCCGAACTCGAGCGCCAGGAAGACAACACACTGTTCGGCGATCCCTGTCTTTGTGACAGATTGCCCTATCTGTTCCCCTAATAATTGAGTCCCCCACTACCAGTACCTGTCTCGCCTGCCCTGCACTCCTATTCCCCCCCTTACTGGAGCAGACACTCCTCTGGCGTTCAGAGGTTATGCCTTGCTGCAGCAATGCTACCCCTGTAATGACATCCCCCTCATCTGCCAAGTTTGCAAACCTATTGGGGTGTGTCAGTTCAGGAGAATGAACACATTTTTCTCCAAAACTATAACACATGCAAGCTTGTCCTGTTTGGTGGAGATGATATTTAATAAAATAAGTAGAAATCCACTAAAAGTTTTGTTTGGTTATCTTGCAATCCCGAGATAATCGTCTCCATGCTCCAAATCCATTTTAAAGCCATTTCAAAGGCATTTTGCGCATACATGAAATGAACACATTTTTCTCCAAAACTATAACACATGCAAGCTTGTCCTGTTTGGTGGAGATGATATTTAATAAAATAAGTAGAAATCCACTAAAAGTTTTGTTTGGTTATCTTGCAATCCCGAGATAATCGTCTCCATGCTCCAAATCCATTTTAAAGCCATTTTTAAGGCATTTCGCGCATACATGAAATGAACACATTTTTCTCCAAAACTATAACAGATGCAAGCTTGTCCTATTTGGTGGAGATGATATTTAATAAAATAAGTAGAAATCCACTAAAAGTTTTGTTTGGTTATCTTGCAATCCCGAGATAATCGTCTCCATGCTCCAAATCCATTTTAAAGCCATTTTTAAGGCATTTCGCGCATACATGAAATGAACACATTTTTCTCCAAAACTATAACAGATGCAAGCTTGTCCTGTTTGGTGGAGATGATATTTAATAAAATAAGTAGAAATCCACTAAAAGTTTTGTTTGGTTATATTGCAATCCCGAGATAATCGTCTCCATGCTCCAAATCCATTTTAAAGCCATTTTTAAGGCATTTCGCGCATACATGAAATGAACACATTTTTCTCCAAAACTATAACAGATGCAAGCTTGTCCTGTTTGGCGGAGATGATATTTAATAAAATAAGTAGAAATCCACTAAAAGTTTTGTTTGGTTATCTTGCAATCCCGAGATAATCGTCTCCATGCTCCAAATCCATTTTAAAGCCATTTTTAAGGCATTTCGCGCATACATGAAATGAACACATTTTTCTCCAAAACTATAACAGATGCAAGCTTGTCCTGTTTGGTGGAGATAATATTTAATAAAATAAGTAGAAATCTACTAAAAGTTTCGTTTGTTTATATTGCCATCCTGAGATAATCGTCTCCATGCTCCAAATCCATTTTAAAGCCATTTCAAAGGCATTTTGCGCATACATGAAATGAACACATTTTTCTCCAAAACTATAACACATGCAAGCTTGTCCTGTTTGGTGGAGATGATATTTAATAAAATAAGTAGAAATCCACTAAAAGTTTTGTTTGGTTATCTTGCAATCCCGAGATAATCGTCTCCATGCTCCAAATCCATTTTAAAGCCATTTTTAAGGCATTTCGCGCATACATGAAATGAACACATTTTTCTCCAAAACTATAACAGATGCAAGCTTGTCCTGTTTGGTGGAGATGATATTTAATAAAATAAGTAGAAATCCACTAAAAGTTTTGTTTGGTTATCTTGCAATCCCGAGATAATCGTCTCCATGCTCCAAATCCATTTTAAAGCCATTTTTAAGGCATTTCGCGCATACATGAAATGAACACATTTTTCTCCAAAACTATAACAGATGCAAGCTTGTCCTGTTTGGTGGAGATGATATTTAATAAAATAAGTAGAAATCCACTAAAAGTTTTGTTTGGTTATCTTGCAATCCCGAGATAATCGTCTCCATGCTCCAAATCCATTTTAAAGCCATTTTTAAGGCATTTCGCGCATACATGAAATGAACACATTTTTCTCCAAAACTATAACAGATGCAAGCTTGTCCTGTTTGGTGGAGATGATATTTAATAAAATAAGTAGAAATCCACTAAAAGTTTTGTTTGGTTATCTTGCAATCCCGAGATAATCGTCTCCATGCTCCAAATCCATTTTAAAGCCATTTCAAAGGCATTTTGCGCATACATGAAATGAACACATTTTTCTCCAAAACTATAACAGATGCAAGCTTGTCCTGTTTGGTGGAGATGATATTTAATAAAATAAGTAGAAATCCACTAAAAGTTTTGTTTGGTTATCTTGCAATCCCGAGATAATCGTCTCCATGCTCCAAATCCATTTTAAAGCCATTTTTAAGGCATTTCGCGCATACATGAAATGAACACATTTTTCTCCAAAACTATAACAGATGCAAGCTTGTCCTGTTTGGTGGAGATGATATTTAATAAAATATGTAGAAATCCACTAAAAGTTTTGTTTGGTTATCTTGCAATCCCGAGATAATCGTCTCCATGCTCCAAATCCATTTTAAAGCCATTTTTAAGGCATTTCGCGCATACATGAAATGAACACATTTTTCTCCAAAACTATAATAGATGCAAGCTTGTCCTGTTTGGTGGAGATGATATTTAATAAAATAAGTAGAAATCCACTAAAAGTTTTGTTTGGTTATCTTGCAATCCCGAGATAATCGTCTCCATGCTCCAAATCCATTTTAAAGCCATTTTTAAGGCATTTCGCGCATACATGAAATGAACACATTTTTCTCCAAAACTATAACAGATGCAAGCTTGTCCTGTTTGGTGGAGATGATATTTAATAAAATATGTAGAAATCCACTAAAAGTTTTGTTTGGTTATCTTGCAATCCCGAGATAATCGTCTCCATGCTCCAAATCCATTTTAAAGCCATTTTTAAGGCATTTCGCGCATACATGAAATGAACACATTTTTCTCCAAAACTATAATAGATGCAAGCTTGTCCTGTTTGGTGGAGATGATATTTAATAAAATAAGTAGAAATCCACTAAAAGTTTTGTTTGGTTATCTTGCAATCCCGAGATAATCGTCTCCATGCTCCAAATCCATTTTAAAGCCATTTTAAGGCATTTCGCGCATACATGAAATGAACACATTTTTCTCCAAAACTATAACAGATGCAAGCTTGTCCTGTTTGGTGGAGATAATATTTAATAAAATAAGTAGAAATCTACTAAAAGTTTCGTTTGTTTATATTGCCATCCTGAGATAATCGTCTCCATGCTCCAAATCCATTTTAAAGCCATTTCAAAGGCATTTTGCGCATACATGAAATGAACACATTTTTCTCCAAAACTATAACACATGCAAGCTTGTCCTGTTTGGTGGAGATGATATTTAATAAAATAAGTAGAAATCCACTAAAAGTTTTGTTTGGTTATCTTGCAATCCCGAGATAATCGTCTCCATGCTCCAAATCCATTTTAAAGCCATTTCAAAGGCATTTTGCGCATACATGAAATGAACACATTTTTCTCCAAAACTATAACAGATGCAAGCTTGTCCTGTTTGGTGGAGATGATATTTAATAAAATAAGTAGAAATCCACTAAAAGTTTTGTTTGGTTATCTTGCAATCCCGAGATAATCGTCTCCATGCTCCAAATCCATTTTAAAGCCATTTTTAAGGCATTTCGCGCATACATGAAATGAACACATTTTTCTCCAAAACTATAACAGATGCAAGCTTGTCCTGTTTGGTGGAGATGATATTTAATAAAATAAGTAGAAATCCACTAAAAGTTTTGTTTGGTTATCTTGCAATCCCGAGATAATCGTCTCCATGCTCCAAATCCATTTTAAAGCCATTTTTAAGGCATTTCGCACATACATGAAATGAACACATTTTTCTCCAAAACTATAACAGATGCAAGCTTGTCCTGTTTGGTGGAGATGATATTTAATAAAATAAGTAGAAATCCACTAAAAGTTTTGTTTGGTTATCTTGCAATCCCGAGATAATCGTCTCCATGCTCCAAATCCATTTTAAAGCCATTTTTAAGGCATTTCGCGCATACATGAAATGAACACATTTTTCTCCAAAACTATAACAGATGCAAGCTTGTCCTGTTTGGTGGAGATGATATTTAATAAAATAAGTAGAAATCCACTAAAAGTTTTGTTTGGTTATCTTGCAATCCCGAGATAATCGTCTCCATGCTCCAAATCCATTTTAAAGCCATTTTTAAGGCATTTCGCGCATACATGAAATGAACACATTTTTCTCCAAAACTATAACAGATGCAAGCTTGTCCTGTTTGGTGGAGATGATATTTAATAAAATAAGTAGAAATCCACTAAAAGTTTTGTTTGGTTATCTTGCAATCCCGAGATAATCGTCTCCATGCTCCAAATCCATTTTAAAGCCATTTTTAAGGCATTTCGCGCATACATGAAATGAACACATTTTTCTCCAAAACTATAACAGATGCAAGCTTGTCCTGTTTGGTGGAGATGATATTTAATAAAATAAGTAGAAATCCACTAAAAGTTTTGTTTGGTTATCTTGCAATCCCGAGATAATCGTCTCCATGCTCCAAATCCATTTTAAAGCCATTTCAAAGGCATTTTGCGCATACATGAAATGAACACATTTTTCTCCAAAACTATAACACATGCAAGCTTGTCCTGTTTGGTGGAGATGATATTTAATAAAATAAGTAGAAATCCACTAAAAGTTTTGTTTGGTTATCTTGCAATCCCGAGATAATCGTCTCCATGCTCCAAATCCATTTTAAAGCCATTTTTAAGGCATTTCGCGCATACATGAAATGAACACATTTTTCTCCAAAACTATAACAGATGCAAGCTTGTCCTGTTTGGTGGAGATGATATTTAATAAAATAAGTAGAAATCCACTAAAAGTTTTGTTTGGTTATCTTGCAATCCCGAGATAATCGTCTCCATGCTCCAAATCCATTTTAAAGCCATTTTTAAGGCATTTCGCGCATACATGAAATGAACACATTTTTCTCCAAAACTATAACAGATGCAAGCTTGTCCTGTTTGGTGGAGATGATATTTAATAAAATAAGTAGAAATCCACTAAAAGTTTTGTTTGGTTATCTTGCAATCCCGAGATAATCGTCTCCATGCTCCAAATCCATTTTAAAGCCATTTTTAAGGCATTTCGCGCATACATGAAATGAACACATTTTTCTCCAAAACTATAACAGATGCAAGCTTGTCCTGTTTGGTGGAGATGATATTTAATAAAATATGTAGAAATCCACTAAAAGTTTTGTTTGGTTATCTTGCAATCCCGAGATAATCGTCTCCATGCTCCAAATCCATTTTAAAGCCATTTTTAAGGCATTTCGCGCATACATGAAATGAACACATTTTTCTCCAAAACTATAATAGATGCAAGCTTGTCCTGTTTGGTGGAGATGATATTTAATAAAATAAGTAGAAATCCACTAAAAGTTTTGTTTGGTTATCTTGCAATCCCGAGATAATCGTCTCCATGCTCCAAATCCATTTTAAAGCCATTTTTAAGGCATTTCGCGCATACATGAAATGAACACATTTTTCTCCAAAACTATAACAGATGCAAGCTTGTCCTGTTTGGTGGAGATAATATTTAATAAAATAAGTAGAAATCTACTAAAAGTTTCGTTTGTTTATATTGCCATCCTGAGATAATCGTCTCCATGCTCCAAATCCATTTTAAAGCCATTTCAAAGGCATTTTGCGCATACATGAAATGAACACATTTTTCTCCAAAACTATAACACATGCAAGCTTGTCCTGTTTGGTGGAGATGATATTTAATAAAATAAGTAGAAATCCACTAAAAGTTTTGTTTGGTTATCTTGCAATCCCGAGATAATCGTCTCCATGCTCCAAATCCATTTTAAAGCCATTTCAAAGGCATTTTGCGCATACATGAAATGAACACATTTTTCTCCAAAACTATAACAGATGCAAGCTTGTCCTGTTTGGTGGAGATGATATTTAATAAAATAAGTAGAAATCCACTAAAAGTTTTGTTTGGTTATCTTGCAATCCCGAGATAATCGTCTCCATGCTCCAAATCCATTTTAAAGCCATTTTTAAGGCATTTCGCGCATACATGAAATGAACACATTTTTCTCCAAAACTATAACAGATGCAAGCTTGTCCTGTTTGGTGGAGATGATATTTAATAAAATAAGTAGAAATCCACTAAAAGTTTTGTTTGGTTATCTTGCAATCCCGAGATAATCGTCTCCATGCTCCAAATCCATTTTAAAGCCATTTTTAAGGCATTTCGCACATACATGAAATGAACACATTTTTCTCCAAAACTATAACAGATGCAAGCTTGTCCTGTTTGGTGGAGATGATATTTCATAAAATAAGTAGAAATCCACTAAAAGTTTTGTTTGGTTATCTTGCAATCCCGAGATAATCGTCTCCATGCTCCAAATCCATTTTAAAGCCATTTTTAAGGCATTTCGCGCATACATGAAATGAACACATTTTTCTCCAAAACTATAATAGATGCAAGCTTGTCCTGTTTGGTGGAGATGATATTTAATAAAATAAGTAGAAATCCACTAAAAGTTTTGTTTGGTTATCTTGCAATCCCGAGATAATCGTCTCCATGCTCCAAATCCATTTTAAAGCCATTTTTAAGGCATTTCGCGCATACATGAAATGAACACATTTTTCTCCAAAACTATAACAGATGCAAGCTTGTCCTGTTTGGTGGAGATAATATTTAATAAAATAAGTAGAAATCTACTAAAAGTTTCGTTTGTTTATATTGCCATCCTGAGATAATCGTCTCCATGCTCCAAATCCATTTTAAAGCCATTTCAAAGGCATTTTGCGCATACATGAAATGAACACATTTTTCTCCAAAACTATAACACATGCAAGCTTGTCCTGTTTGGTGGAGATGATATTTAATAAAATAAGTAGAAATCCACTAAAAGTTTTGTTTGGTTATCTTGCAATCCCGAGATAATCGTCTCCATGCTCCAAATCCATTTTAAAGCCATTTCAAAGGCATTTTGCGCATACATGAAATGAACACATTTTTCTCCAAAACTATAACAGATGCAAGCTTGTCCTGTTTGGTGGAGATGATATTTAATAAAATAAGTAGAAATCCACTAAAAGTTTTGTTTGGTTATCTTGCAATCCCGAGATAATCGTCTCCATGCTCCAAATCCATTTTAAAGCCATTTTTAAGGCATTTCGCGCATACATGAAATGAACACATTTTTCTCCAAAACTATAACAGATGCAAGCTTGTCCTGTTTGGTGGAGATGATATTTAATAAAATAAGTAGAAATCCACTAAAAGTTTTGTTTGGTTATCTTGCAATCCCGAGATAATCGTCTCCATGCTCCAAATCCATTTTAAAGCCATTTTTAAGGCATTTCGCACATACATGAAATGAACACATTTTTCTCCAAAACTATAACAGATGCAAGCTTGTCCTGTTTGGTGGAGATGATATTTCATAAAAAAAGTAGAAATCCACTAAAAGTTTTGTTTGGTTATCTTGCAATCCCGAGATAATCGTCTCCATGCTCCAAATCCATTTTAAAGCCATTTTTAAGGCATTTCGCGCATACATGAAATGAACACATTTTTCTCCAAAACTATAATAGATGCAAGCTTGTCCTGTTTGGTGGAGATGATATTTAATAAAATAAGTAGAAATCCACTAAAAGTTTTGTTTGGTTATCTTGCAATCCCGAGATAATCGTCTCCATGCTCCAAATCCATTTTAAAGCCATTTTTAAGGCATTTCGCGCATACATGAAATGAACACATTTTTCTCCAAAACTATAACAGATGCAAGCTTGTCCTGTTTGGTGGAGATGATATTTAATAAAATAAGTAGAAATCCACTAAAAGTTTTGTTTGGTTATCTTGCAATCCTGAGATAATCGTCTCCATGCTCCAAATCCATTTTAAAGCCATTTTTAAGGCATTTCGCGCATACATGAAATGAACACATTTTTCTCCAAAACTATAACAGATGCAAGCTTGTCCTGTTTGGTGGAAATAATATTTAATAAAATAAGTAGAAATCTACTAAAAGTTTCGTTTGTTTATATTGCCATCCTGAGATAATCGTCTCCATGCTCCAAATCCATTTTAAAGCCATTTCAAAGGCATTTTGCGCATACATGAAATGAACACATTTTTCTCCAAAACTATAACACATGCAAGCTTGTCCTGTTTGGTGGAGATGATATTTAATAAAATAAGTAGAAATCCACTAAAAGTTTTGTTTGGTTATCTTGCAATCCCGAGATAATCGTCTCCATGCTCCAAATCCATTTTAAAGCCATTTTTAAGGCATTTCGCGCATACATGAAATGAACACATTTTTCTCCAAAACTATAACAGATGCAAGCTTGTCCTGTTTGGTGGAGATGATATTTAATAAAATAAGTAGAAATCCACTAAAAGTTTTGTTTGGTTATCTTGCAATCCCGAGATAATCGTCTCCATGCTTCAAATCCATTTTAAAGCCATTTTTAAGGCATTTCGCGCATACATGAAATGAACACATTTTTCTCCAAAACTATAACAGATGCAAGCTTGTCCTGTTTGGTGGAGATAATATTTAATAAAATAAGTAGAAATCTACTAAAAGTTTCGTTTGTTTATATTGCCATCCTGAGATAATCGTCTCCATGCTCCAAATCCATTTTAAAGCCATTTCAAAGGCATTTTGCGCATACATGAAATGAACACATTTTTCTCCAAAACTATAACACATGCAAGCTTGTCCTGTTTGGTGGAGATGATATTTAACAAAATAAGTAGAAATCCACTAAAAGTTTTGTTTGGTTATCTTGCAATCCCGAGATAATCGTCTCCATGCTCCAAATCCATTTTAAAGCCATTTCAAAGGCATTTTGCGCATACATGAAATGAACACATTTTTCTCCAAAACTATAACACATGCAAGCTTGTCCTGTTTGGTGGAGATGATATTTAATAAAATAAGTAGAAATCCACTAAAAGTTTTGTTTGGTTATCTTGCAATCCCGAGATAATCGTCTCCATGCTCCAAATCCATTTTAAAGCCATTTTTAAGGCATTTCGCGCATACATGAAATGAACACATTTTTCTCCAAAACTATAACAGATGCAAGCTTGTCCTGTTTGGTGGAGATGATATTTAATAAAATAAGTAGAAATCCACTAAAAGTTTTGTTTGGTTATCTTGCAATCCCGAGATAATCGTCTCCATGCTCCAAATCCATTTTAAAGCCATTTTTAAGGCATTTCGCGCATACATGAAATGAACACATTTTTCTCCAAAACTATAACAGATGCAAGCTTGTCCTGTTTGGTGGAGATAATATTTAATAAAATAAGTAGAAATCTACTAAAAGTTTCGTTTGTTTATATTGCCATCCTGAGATAATCGTCTCCATGCTCCAAATCCATTTTAAAGCCATTTCAAAGGCATTTTGCGCATACATGAAATGAACACATTTTTCTCCAAAACTATAACACATGCAAGCTTGTCCTGTTTGGTGGAGATGATATTTAATAAAATAAGTAGAAATCCACTAAAAGTTTTGTTTGGTTATCTTGCAATCCCGAGATAATCGTCTCCATGCACCAAATCCATTTTAAAGCCATTTTTAAGGCATTTCGCGCATACATGAAATGAACACATTTTTCTCCAAAACTATAACAGATGCAAGCTTGTCCTGTTTGGTGGAGATGATATTTAATAAAATAAGTAGAAATCCACTAAAAGTTTTGTTTGGTTATCTTGCAATCCCGAGATAATCGTCTCCATGCTCCAAATCCATTTTAAAGCCATTTTTAAGGCATTTCGCGCATACATGAAATGAACACATTTTTCTCCAAAACTATAACAGATGCAAGCTTGTCCTGTTTGGTGGAGATGATATTTAATAAAATAAGTAGAAATCCACTAAAAGTTTTGTTTGGTTATCTTGCAATCCCGAGATAATCGTCTCCATGCTCCAAATCCATTTTAAAGCCATTTTTAAGGCATTTCGCGCATACATGAAATGAACACATTTTTCTCCAAAACTATAACAGATGCAAGCTTGTCCTGTTTGGTGGAGATAATATTTAATAAAATAAGTAGAAATCTACTAAAAGTTTCGTTTGTTTATATTGCCATCCTGAGATAATCGTCTCCATGCTCCAAATCCATTTTAAAGCCATTTCAAAGGCATTTTGCGCATACATGAAATGAACACATTTTTCTCCAAAACTATAACACATGCAAGCTTGTCCTGTTTGGTGGAGATGATATTTAATAATATAAGTAGAAATCCACTAAAAGTTTTGTTTGGTTATCTTGCAATCCCGAGATAATCGTCTCCATGCTCCAAATCCATTTTAAAGCCATTTTTAAGGCATTTCGCGCATACATAAAATGAACACATTTTTCTCCAAAACTATAACAGATGCAAGCTTGTCCTGTTTGGTGGAGATGATATTTAATAAAATAAGTAGAAATCCACTAAAAGTTTTGTTTGGTTATCTTGCAATCCCGAGATAATCGTCTCCATGCTCCAAATCCATTTTAAAGCCATTTTTAAGGCATTTCGCGCATACATGAAATGAACACATTTTTCTCCAAAACTATAACAGATGCAAGCTTGTCCTGTTTGGTGGAGATGATATTTAATAAAATAAGTAGAAATCCACTAAAAGTTTTGTTTGGTTATCTTGCAATCCCGAGATAATCGTCTCCATGCTCCAAATCCATTTTAAAGTCATTTTTAAGGCATTTCGCGCATACATGAAATGAACACATTTTTCTCCAAAACTATAACAGATGCAAGCTTGTCCTGTTTGGTGGAGATGATATTTAATAAAATAAGTAGAAATCCACTAAAAGTTTTGTTTGGTTATCTTGCAATCCCGAGATAATCGTCTCCATGCTCCAAATCCATTTTAAAGCCATTTTTAAGGCATTTCGCGCATACATGAAATGAACACATTTTTCTCCAAAACTATAACAGATGCAAGCTTGTCCTGTTTGGTGGAGATAATATTTAATAAAATAAGTAGAAATCTACTAAAAGTTTCGTTTGTTTATATTGCCATCCTGAGATAATCGTCTCCATGCTCCAAATCCATTTTAAAGCCATTTCAAGGGCATTTTGCGCATACATGAAATGAACACATTTTTCTCCAAAACTATAACACATGCAAGCTTGTCCTGTTTGGTGGAGATGATATTTAATAAAATAAGTAGAAATCCACTAAAAGTTTTGTTTGGTTATCTTGCAATCCCGAGATAATCGTCTCCATGCTCCAAATCCATTTTAAAGCCATTTTTAAGGCATTTCGCGCATACATGAAATGAACACATTTTTCTCCAAAACTATAACAGATGCAAGCTTGTCCTGTTTGGTGGAGATGATATTTAATAAAATAAGTAGAAATCCACTAAAAGTTTTGTTTGGTTATCTTGCAATCCCGAGATAATCGTCTCCATGCTCCAAATCCATTTTAAAGCCATTTTTAAGGCATTTCGCGCATACATGAAATGAACACATTTTTCTCCAAAACTATAACAGATGCAAGCTTGTCCTGTTTGGTGGAGATAATATTTAATAAAATAAGTAGAAATCTACTAAAAGTTTCGTTTGTTTATATTGCCATCCTGAGATAATCGTCTCCATGCTCCAAATCCATTTTAAAGCCATTTCAAAGGCATTTTGCGCATACATGAAATGAACACATTTTTCTCCAAAACTATAACACATGCAAGCTTGTCCTGTTTGGTGGAGATGATATTTAATAAAATAAGTAGAAATCCACTAAAAGTTTTGTTTGGTTATCTTGCAATCCCGAGATAATCGTCTCCATGCTCCAAATCCATTTTAAAGCCATTTCAAAGGCATTTTGCGCATACATGAAATGAACACATTTTTCTCCAAAACTATAACACATGCAAGCTTGTCCTGTTTGGTGGAGATGATATTTAATAAAATAAGTAGAAATCCACTAAAAGTTTTGTTTGGTTATCTTGCAATCCCGAGATAATCGTCTCCATGCTCCAAATCCATTTTAAAGCCATTTTTAAGGCATTTCGCGCATACATGAAATGAACACATTTTTCTCCAAAACTATAACAGATGCAAGCTTGTCCTATTTGGTGGAGATGATATTTAATAAAATAAGTAGAAATCCACTAAAAGTTTTGTTTGGTTATCTTGCAATCCCGAGATAATCGTCTCCATGCTCCAAATCCATTTTAAAGCCATTTTTAAGGCATTTCGCGCATACATGAAATGAACACATTTTTCTCCAAAACTATAACAGATGCAAGCTTGTCCTGTTTGGCGGAGATGATATTTAATAAAATAAGTAGAAATCCACTAAAAGTTTTGTTTGGTTATCTTGCAATCCCGAGATAATCGTCTCCATGCTCCAAATCCATTTTAAAGCCATTTTTAAGGCATTTCGCGCATACATGAAATGAACACATTTTTCTCCAAAACTATAACAGATGCAAGCTTGTCCTGTTTGGTGGAGATAATATTTAATAAAATAAGTAGAAATCTACTAAAAGTTTCGTTTGTTTATATTGCCATCCTGAGATAATCGTCTCCATGCTCCAAATCCATTTTAAAGCCATTTTTAAGGCATTTCGCGCATACATGAAATGAACACATTTTTCTCCAAAACTATAACAGATGCAAGCTTGTCCTGTTTGGTGGAGATGATATTTAATAAAATAAGTAGAAATCCACTAAAAGTTTTGTTTGGTTATCTTGCAATCCCGAGATAATCGTCTCCATGCTCCAAATCCATTTTAAAGCCATTTTTAAGGCATTTCGCGCATACATGAAATGAACACATTTTTCTCCAAAACTATAACAGATGCAAGCTTGTCCTGTTTGGTGGAGATAATATTTAATAAAATAAGTAGAAATCTACTAAAAGTTTCGTTTGTTTATATTGCCATCCTGAGATAATCGTCTCCATGCTCCAAATCCATTTTAAAGCCATTTCAAAGGCATTTTGCGCATACATGAAATTAACACATTTTTCTCCAAAACTATAACACATGCAAGCTTGTCCTGTTTGGTGGAGATGATATTTAATAAAATAAGTAGAAATCCACTAAAAGTTTTGTTTGGTTATCTTGCAATCCCGAGATAATCGTCTCCATGCTCCAAATCCATTTTAAAGCCATTTTTAAGGCATTTCGCGCATACATGAAATGAACACATTTTTCTCCAAAACTATAACAGATGCAAGCTTGTCCTGTTTGGTGGAGATGATATTTAGTAAAATAAGTAGAAATCCACTAAAAGTTTTGTTTGGTTATCTTGCAATCCCGAGATAATCGTCTCCATGCTCCAAATCCATTTTAAAGCCATTTTTAAGGCATTTCGCGCATACATGAAATGAACACATTTTTCTCCAAAACTATAACAGATGCAAGCTTGTCCTGTTTGGTGGAGATGATATTTAATAAAATAAGTAGAAATCCACTAAAAGTTTTGTTTGGTTATCTTGCAATCCCGAGATAATCGTCTCCATGCTCCAAATCCATTTTAAAGCCATTTTTAAGGCATTTCGCGCATACATGAAATGAACACATTTTTCTCCAAAACTATAACAGATGCAAGCTTGTCCTGTTTGGTGGAGATGATATTTAATAAAATAAGTAGAAATCCACTAAAAGTTTTGTTTGGTTATCTTGCAATCCCGAGATAATCGTCTCCATGCTCCAAATCCATTTTAAAGCCATTTTTAAGGCATTTCGCGCATACATGAAATGAACACATTTTTCTCCAAAACTATAACAGATGCAAGCTTGTCCTGTTTGGTGGAGATGATATTTAATAAAATAAGTAGAAATCCACTAAAAGTTTTGTTTGGTTATCTTGCAATCCCGAGATAATCGTCTCCATGCTCCAAATCCATTTTAAAGCCATTTTTAAGGCATTTCGCGCATACATGAAATGAACACATTTTTCTCCAAAACTATAACAGATGCAAGCTTGTCCTGTTTGGTGGAGATGATATTTAATAAAATAAGTAGAAATCCACTAAAAGTTTTGTTTGGTTATCTTGCAATCCCGAGATAATCGTCTCCATGCTCCAAATCCATTTTAAAGCCATTTTTAAGGCATTTCGCGCATACATGAAATGAACACATTTTTCTCCAAAACTATAACAGATGCAAGCTTGTCCTGTTTGGTGGAGATGATATTTAATAAAATAAGTAGAAATCCACTAAAAGTTTTGTTTGGTTATCTTGCAATCCCGAGATAATCGTCTCCATGCTCCAAATCCATTTTAAAGCCATTTTTAAGGCATTTCGCGCATACATGAAATGAACACATTTTTCTCCAACACTATAACAGATGCAAGCTTGTCCTGTTTGGTGGAGATGATATTTAATAAAATAAGTAGAAATCCACTAAAAGTTTTGTTTGGTTATCTTGCAATCCCGAGATAATCGTCTCCATGCTCCAAATCCATTTTAAAGCCATTTTTAAGGCATTTCGCGCATACATGAAATGAACACATTTTTCTCCAAAACTATAACAGATGCAAGCTTGTCCTGTTTGGTGGAGATGATATTTAATAAAATAAGTAGAAATCCACTAAAAGTTTTGTTTGGTTATCTTGCAATCCCGAGATAATCGTCTCCATGCTCCAAATCCATTTTAAAGCCATTTTTAAGGCATTTCGCGCATACATGAAATGAACACATTTTTCTCCAAAACTATAATAGATGCAAGCTTGTCCTGTTTGGTGGAGATGATATTTAATAAAATAAGTAGAAATCCACTAAAAGTTTTGTTTGGTTATCTTGCAATCCCGAGATAATCGTCTCCATGCTCCAAATCCATTTTAAAGCCATTTTTAAGGCATTTCGCGCATACATGAAATGAACACATTTTTCTCCAAAACTATAACAGATGCAAGCTTGTCCTGTTTGGTGGAGATAATATTTAATAAAATAAGTAGAAATCTACTAAAAGTTTCGTTTGTTTATATTGCCATCCTGAGATAATCGTCTCCATGCTCCAAATCCATTTTAAAGCCATTTCAAAGGCATTTTGCGCATACATGAAATGAACACATTTTTCTCCAAAACTATAACACATGCAAGCTTGTCCTGTTTGGTGGAGATGATATTTAATAAAATAAGTAGAAATCCACTAAAAGTTTTGTTTGGTTATCTTGCAATCCCGAGATAATCGTCTCCATGCTCCAAATCCATTTTAAAGCCATTTCAAAGGCATTTTGCGCATACATGAAATGAACACATTTTTCTCCAAAACTATAACACATGCAAGCTTGTCCTGTTTGGTGGAGATGATATTTAATAAAATAAGTAGAAATCCACTAAAAGTTTTGTTTGGTTATCTTGCAATCCCGAGATAATCGTCTCCATGCTCCAAATCCATTTTAAAGCCATTTTTAAGGCATTTCGCGCATACATGAAATGAACACATTTTTCTCCAAAACTATAACAGATGCAAGCTTGTCCTGTTTGGTGGAGATGATATTTAATAAAATAAGTAGAAATCCACTAAAAGTTTTGTTTGGTTATCTTGCAATCCCGAGATAATCGTCTCCATGCTCCAAATCCATTTTAAAGCCATTTTTAAGGCATTTCGCGCATACATGAAATGAACACATTTTTCTCCAAAACTATAACAGATGCAAGCTTGTCCTGTTTGGTGGAGATGATATTTAATAAAATAAGTAGAAATCCACTAAAAGTTTTGTTTGGTTATATTGCAATCCCGAGATAATCGTCTCCATGCTCCAAATCCATTTTAAAGCCATTTTTAAGGCATTTCGCGCATACATGAAATGAACACATTTTTCTCCAAAAATATAACAGATGCAAGCTTGTCCTGTTTGGCGGAGATGATATTTAATAAAATAAGTAGAAATCCACTAAAAGTTTTGTTTGGTTATCTTGCAATCCCGAGATAATCGTCTCCATGCTCCAAATCCATTTTAAAGCCATTTTTAAGGCATTTCGCGCATACATGAAATGAACACATTTTTCTCCAAAACTATAACAGATGCAAGCTTGTCCTGTTTGGTGGAGATAATATTTAATAAAATAAGTAGAAATCTACTAAAAGTTTCGTTTGTTTATATTGCCATCCTGAGATAATCGTCTCCATGCTCCAAATCCATTTTAAAGCCATTTCAAAGGCATTTTGCGCATACATGAAATGAACACATTTTTCTCCAAAACTATAACACATGCAAGCTTGTCCTGTTTGGTGGAGATGATATTTAATAAAATAAGTAGAAATCCACTAAAAGTTTTGTTTGGTTATCTTGCAATCCCGAGATAATCGTCTCCATGCTCCAAATCCATTTTAAAGCCATTTTTAAGGCATTTCGCGCATACATGAAATGAACACATTTTTCTCCAAAACTATAACAGATGCAAGCTTGTCCTGTTTGGTGGAGATGATATTTAATAAAATAAGTAGAAATCCACTAAAAGTTTTGTTTGGTTATCTTGCAATCCCGAGATAATCGTCTCCATGCTCCAAATCCATTTTAAAGCCATTTTTAAGGCATTTCGCGCATACATGAAATGAACACATTTTTCTCCAAAACTATAACAGATGCAAGCTTGTCCTGTTTGGTGGAGATAATATTTAATAAAATAAGTAGAAATCTACTAAAAGTTTCGTTTGTTTATATTGCCATCCTGAGATAATCGTCTCCATGCTCCAAATCCATTTTAAAGCCATTTCAAAGGCATTTTGCGCATACATGAAATGAACACATTTTTCTCCAAAACTATAACACATGCAAGCTTGTCCTGTTTGGTGGAGATGATATTTAATAAAATAAGTAGAAATCCACTAAAAGTTTTGTTTGGTTATCTTGCAATCCCGAGATAATCGTCTCCATGCTCCAAATCCATTTTAAAGCCATTTTTAAGGCATTTCGCGCATACATGAAATGAACACATTTTTCTCCAAAACTATAACAGATGCAAGCTTGTCCTGTTTGGTGGAGATGATATTTAATAAAATAAGTAGAAATCCACTAAAAGTTTTGTTTGGTTATCTTGCAATCCCGAGATAATCGTCTCCATGCTCCAAATCCATTTTAAAGCCATTTTTAAGGCATTTCGCGCATACATGAAATGAACACATTTTTCTCCAAAACTATAACAGATGCAAGCTTGTCCTGTTTGGTGGAGATGATATTTAATAAAATAAGTAGAAATCCACTAAAAGTTTTGTTTGGTTATCTTGCAATCCCGAGATAATCGTCTCCATGCTCCAAATCCATTTTAAAGCCATTTTTAAGGCATTTCGCGCATACATGAAATGAACACATTTTTCTCCAAAACTATAAAAGATGCAAGCTTGTCCTGTTTGGTGGAGATGATATTTAATAAAATAAGTAGAAATCCACTAAAAGTTTTGTTTGGTTATCTTGCAATCCCGAGATAATCGTCTCCATGCTCCAAATCCATTTTAAAGCCATTTTTAAGGCATTTCGCGCATACATGAAATGAACACATTTTTCTCCAAAACTATAATAGATGCAAGCTTGTCCTGTTTGGTGGAGATGATATTTAATAAAATAAGTAGAAATCCACTAAAAGTTTTGTTTGGTTATCTTGCAATCCCGAGATAATCGTCTCCATGCTCCAAATCCATTTTAAAGCCATTTTTAAGGCATTTCGCGCATACATGAAATGAACACATTTTTCTCCAAAACTATAACAGATGCAAGCTTGTTCTGTTTGGTGGAGATAATATTTAATAAAATAAGTAGAAATCTACTAAAAGTTTCGTTTGTTTATATTGCCATCCTGAGATAATCGTCTCCATGCTCCAAATCCATTTTAAAGCCATTTCAAAGGCATTTTGCGCATACATGAAATGAACACATTTTTCTCCAAAACTATAACACATGCAAGCATGTCCTGTTTGGTGGAGATGATATTTAATAAAATAAGTAGAAATCCACTAAAAGTTTTGTTTGGTTATCTTGCAATCCCGAGATAATCGTCTCCATGCTCCAAATCCATTTTAAAGCCATTTTTAAGGCATTTCGCGCATACATGAAATGAACACATTTTTCTCCAAAACTATAACAGATGCAAGCTTGTCCTGTTTGGTGGAGATGATATTTAATAAAATAAGTAGAAATCCACTAAAAGTTTTGTTTGGTTATCTTGCAATCCCGAGATAATCGTCTCCATGCTCCAAATCCATTTTAAAGCCATTTTTAAGGCATTTCGCGCATACATGAAATGAACACATTTTTCTCCAAAACTATAACAGATGCAAGCTTGTCCTGTTTGGTGGAGATGATATTTAATAAAATAAGTAGAAATCCACTAAAAGTTTTGTTTGGTTATCTTGCAATCCCGAGATAATCGTCTCCATGCTCCAAATCCATTTTAAAGCCATTTTTAAGGCATTTCGCGCATACATGAAATGAACACATTTTTCTCCAAAACTATAAAAGATGCAAGCTTGTCCTGTTTGGTGGAGATGATATTTAATAAAATAAGTAGAAATCCACTAAAAGTTTTGTTTGGTTATCTTGCAATCCCGAGATAATCGTCTCCATGCTCCAAATCCATTTTAAAGCCATTTTTAAGGCATTTCGCGCATACATGAAATGAACACATTTTTCTCCAAAACTATAATAGATGCAAGCTTGTCCTGTTTGGTGGAGATGATATTTAATAAAATAAGTAGAAATCCACTAAAAGTTTTGTTTGGTTATCTTGCAATCCCGAGATAATCGTCTCCATGCTCCAAATCCATTTTAAAGCCATTTTTAAGGCATTTCGCGCATACATGAAATGAACACATTTTTCTCCAAAACTATAACAGATGCAAGCTTGTTCTGTTTGGTGGAGATAATATTTAATAAAATAAGTAGAAATCTACTAAAAGTTTCGTTTGTTTATATTGCCATCCTGAGATAATCGTCTCCATGCTCCAAATCCATTTTAAAGCCATTTCAAAGGCATTTTGCGCATACATGAAATGAACACATTTTTCTCCAAAACTATAACACATGCAAGCTTGTCCTGTTTGGTGGAGATGATATTTAATAAAATAAGTAGAAATCCACTAAAAGTTTTGTTTGGTTATCTTGCAATCCCGAGATAATCGTCTCCATGCTCCAAATCCATTTTAAAGCCATTTTTAAGGCATTTCGCGCATACATGAAATGAACACATTTTTCTCCAAAACTATAACAGATGCAAGCTTGTCCTGTTTGGTGGAGATGATATTTAATAAAATAAGTAGAAATCCACTAAAAGTTTTGTTTGGTTATCTTGCAATCCCGAGATAATCGTCTCCATGCTCCAAATCCATTTTAAAGCCATTTTTAAGGCATTTCGCGCATACATGAAATGAACACATTTTTCTCCAAAACTATAACAGATGCAAGCTTGTTCTGTTTGGTGGAGATAATATTTAATAAAATAAGTAGAAATCTACTAAAAGTTTCGTTTGTTTATATTGCCATCCTGAGATAATCGTCTCCATGCTCCAAATCCATTTTAAAGCCATTTCAAAGGCATTTTGCGCATACATGAAATGAACACATTTTTCTCCAAAACTATAACACATGCAAGCTTGTCCTGTTTGGTGGAGATGATATTTAATAAAATAAGTAGAAATCCACTAAAAGTTTTGTTTGGTTATCTTGCAATCCCGAGATAATCGTCTCCATGCTCCAAATCCATTTTAAAGCCATTTTTAAGGCATTTCGCGCATACATTAAATGAACACATTTTTCTCCAAAACTATAACAGATGCAAGCTTGTCCTGTTTGGTGGAGATATTTAATAAAATAAGTAGAAATCCACTAAAAGTTTTTTTTGGTTATCTTGCAATCCCGAGATAATCGTCTCCATGCTCCAAATCCATTTTAAAGCCATTTTTAAGGCATTTCGCGCATACATGAAATGAACACATTTTTCTCCAAAACTATAACAGATGCAAGCTTGTCCTGTTTGGTGGAGATAATATTTAATAAAATAAGTAGAAATCTACTAAAAGTTTCGTTTGTTTATATTGCCATCCTGAGATAATCGTCTCCATGCTCCAAATCCATTTTAAAGCCATTTCAAAGGCATTTTGCGCATACATGAAATGAACACATTTTTCTCCAAAACTATAACACATGCAAGCTTGTCCTGTTTGGTGGAGATGATATTTAATAAAATAAGTAGAAATCCACTAAAAGTTTTGTTTGGTTATCTTGCAATCCCGAGATAATCGTCTCCATGCTCCAAATCCATTTTAAAGCCATTTTTAAGGCATTTCGCGCATACATGAAATGAACACATTTTTCTCCAAAACTATAACAGATGCAAGCTTGTCCTGTTTGGTGGAGATGATATTTAATAAAATAAGTAGAAATCCACTAAAAGTTTTGTTTGGTTATCTTGCAATCCCGAGATAATCGTCTCCATGCTCCAAATCCATTTTAAAGCCATTTTTAAGGCATTTCGCGCATACATGAAATGAACACATTTTTCTCCAAAACTATAACAGATGCAAGCTTGTCCTGTTTGGTGGAGATAATATTTAATAAAATAAGTAGAAATCTACTAAAAGTTTCGTTTGTTTATATTGCCATCCTGAGATAATCGTCTCCATGCTCCAAATCCATTTTAAAGCCATTTCAAAGGCATTTTGCGCATACATGAAATGAACACATTTTTCTCCAAAACTATAACACATGCAAGCTTGTCCTGTTTGGTGGAGATGATATTTAATAAAATAAGTAGAAATCCACTAAAAGTTTTGTTTGGTTATCTTGCAATCCCGAGATAATCGTCTCCATGCTCCAAATCCATTTTAAAGCCATTTTTAAGGCATTTCGCGCATACATGAAATGAACACATTTTTCTCCAAAACTATAACAGATGCAAGCTTGTCCTGTTTGGTGGAGATGATATTTAATAAAATAAGTAGAAATCCACTAAAAGTTTTGTTTGGTTATCTTGCAATCCCGAGATAATCGTCTCCATGCTCCAAATCCATTTTAAAGCCATTTTTAAGGCATTTCGCGCATACATGAAATGAACACATTTTTCTCCAAAACTATAACAGATGCAAGCTTGTCCTGTTTGGTGGAGATATTTAATAAAATAAGTAGAAATCCACTAAAAGTTTTGTTTGGTTATCTTGCAATCCCGAGATAATCGTCTCCATGCTCCAAATCCATTTTAAAGCCATTTTTAAGGCATTTCGCGCATACATGAAATGAACACATTTTTCTCCAAAACTATAACAGATGCAAGCTTGTCCTGTTTGGTGGAGATAATATTTAATAAAATAAGTAGAAATCTACTAAAAGTTTCGTTTGTTTATATTGCCATCCTGAGATAATCGTCTCCATGCTCCAAATCCATTTTAAAGCCATTTCAAAGGCATTTTGCGCATACATGAAATGAACACATTTTTCTCCAAAACTATAACACATGCAAGCTTGTCCTGTTTGGTGGAGATGATATTTAATAAAATAAGTAGAAATCCACTAAAAGTTTTGTTTGGTTATCTTGCAATCCCGAGATAATCGTCTCCATGCTCCAAATCCATTTTAAAGCCATTTTTAAGGCATTTCGCGCATACATGAAATGAACACATTTTTCTCCAAAACTATAACAGATGCAAGCTTGTCCTGTTTGGTGGAGATGATATTTAATAAAATAAGTAGAAATCCACTAAAAGTTTTGTTTGGTTATCTTGCAATCCCGAGATAATCGTCTCCATGCTCCAAATCCATTTTAAAGCCATTTTTAAGGCATTTCGCGCATACATGAAATGAACACATTTTTCTCCAAAACTATAACAGATGCAAGCTTGTCCTGTTTGGTGGAGATGATATTTAATAAAATAAGTAGAAATCCACTAAAAGTTTTGTTTGGTTATCTTGCAATCCCGAGATAATCGTCTCCATGCTCCAAATCCATTTTAAAGCCATTTTTAAGGCATTTCGCGCATACATGAAATGAACACATTTTTCTCCAAAACTATAACAGATGCAAGCTTGTCCTGTTTGGTGGAGATGATATTTAATAAAATAAGTAGAAATCCACTAAAAGTTTTGTTTGGTTATCTTGCAATCCCGAGATAATCGTCTCCATGCTCCAAATCCATTTTAAAGCCATTTCAAAGGCATTTTGCGCATACATGAAATGAACACATTTTTCTCCAAAACTATAACACATGCAAGCTTGTCCTGTTTGGTGGAGATGATATTTAATAAAATAAGTAGAAATCCACTAAAAGTTTTGTTTGGTTATCTTGCAATCCCGAGATAATCGTCTCCATGCTCCAAATCCATTTTAAAGCCATTTTTAAGGCATTTCGCGCATACATGAAATGAACACATTTTTCTCCAAAACTATAACAGATGCAAGCTTGTCCTGTTTGGTGGAGATGATATTTAATAAAATAAGTAGAAATCCACTAAAAGTTTTGTTTGGTTATCTTGCAATCCCGAGATAATCGTCTCCATGCTCCAAATCCATTTTAAAGCCATTTTTAAGGCATTTCGCGCATACATGAAATGAACACATTTTTCTCCAAAACTATAACAGATGCAAGCTTGTCCTGTTTGATGGAGATGATATTTAATAAAATAAGTAGAAATCCACTAAAAGTTTTGTTTGGTTATCTTGCAATCCCGAGATAATCGTCTCCATGCTCCAAATCCATTTTAAAGCCATTTTTAAGGCATTTCGCGCATACATGAAATGAACACATTTTTCTCCAAAACTATAACAGATGCAAGCTTGTCCTGTTTGGTGGAGATGATATTTAATAAAATAAGTAGAAATCCACTAAAAGTTTTGTTTGGTTATATTGCAATCCCGAGATAATCGTCTCCATGCTCCAAATCCATTTTAAAGCCATTTTTAAGGCATTTCGCGCATACATGAAATGAACACATTTTTCTCCAAAACTATAATAGATGCAAGCTTGTCCTGTTTGGTGGAGATGATATTTAATAAAATAAGTAGAAATCCACTAAAAGTTTTGTTTGGTTATCTTGCAATCCCGAGATAATCGTCTCCATGCTCCAAATCCATTTTAAAGCCATTTTTAAGGCATTTCGCGCATACATGAAATGAACACATTTTTCTCCAAAACTATAACAGATGCAAGCTTGTCCTGTTTGGTGGAGATAATATTTAATAAAATAAGTAGAAATCTACTAAAAGTTTCGTTTGTTTATATTGCCATCCTGAGATAATCGTCTCCATGCTCCAAATCCATTTTAAAGCCATTTCAAAGGCATTTTGCGCATACATGAAATGAACACATTTTTCTCCAAAACTATAACACATGCAAGCTTGTCCTGTTTGGTGGAGATGATATTTAATAAAATAAGTAGAAATCCACTAAAAGTTTTGTTTGGTTATCTTGCAATCCCGAGATAATCGTCTCCATGCTCCAAATCCATTTTAAAGCCATTTCAAAGGCATTTTGCGCATACATGAAATGAACACATTTTTCTCCAAAACTATAACACATGCAAGCTTGTCCTGTTTGGTGGAGATGATATTTAATAAAATAAGTAGAAATCCACTGAAAGTTTTGTTTGGTTATCTTGCAATCCCGAGATAATCGTCTCCATGCTCCAAATCCATTTTAAAGCCATTTTTAAGGCATTTCGCGCATACATGAAATGAACACATTTTTCTCCAAAACTATAACAGATGCAAGCTTGTCCTGTTTGGTGGAGATGATATTTAATAAAATAAGTAGAAATCCACTAAAAGTTTTGTTTGGTTATCTTGCAATCCCGAGATAATCGTCTCCATGCTCCAAATCCATTTTAAAGCCATTTTTAAGGCATTTCGCGCATACATGAAATGAACACATTTTTCTCCAAAACTATAACAGATGCAAGCTTGTCCTGTTTGGTGGAGATGATATTTAATAAAATAAGTAGAAATCCACTAAAAGTTTTGTTTGGTTATATTGCAATCCCGAGATAATCGTCTCCATGCTCCAAATCCATTTTAAAGCCATTTTTAAGGCATTTCGCGCATACATGAAATGAACACATTTTTCTCCAAAACTATAACAGATGCAAGCTTGTCCTGTTTGGCGGAGATGATATTTAATAAAATAAGTAGAAATCCACTAAAAGTTTTGTTTGGTTATCTTGCAATCCCGAGATAATCGTCTCCATGCTCCAAATCCATTTTAAAGCCATTTTTAAGGCATTTCGCGCATACATGAAATGAACACATTTTTCTCCAAAACTATAACAGATGCAAGCTTGTCCTGTTTGGTGGAGATAATATTTAATAAAATAAGTAGAAATCTACTAAAAGTTTCGTTTGTTTATATTGCCATCCTGAGATAATCGTCTCCATGCTCCAAATCCATTTTAAAGCCATTTCAAAGGCATTTTGCGCATACATGAAATGAACACATTTTTCTCCAAAACTATAACACATGCAAGCTTGTCCTGTTTGGTGGAGATGATATTTAATAAAATAAGTAGAAATCCACTAAAAGTTTTGTTTGGTTATCTTGCAATCCCGAGATAATCGTCTCCATGCTCCAAATCCATTTTAAAGCCATTTTTAAGGCATTTCGCGCATACATGAAATGAACACATTTTTCTCCAAAACTATAACAGATGCAAGCTTGTCCTGTTTGGTGGAGATAATATTTAATAAAATAAGTAGAAATCTACTAAAAGTTTCGTTTGTTTATATTGCCATCCTGAGATAATCGTCTCCATGCTCCAAATCCATTTTAAAGCCATTTCAAAGGCATTTTGCGCATACATGAAATGAACACATTTTTCTCCAAAACTATAACACATGCAAGCTTGTCCTGTTTGGTGGAGATGATATTTAATAAAATAAGTAGAAATCCACTAAAAGTTTTGTTTGGTTATCTTGCAATCCCGAGATAATCGTCTCCATGCTCCAAATCCATTTTAAAGCCATTTTTAAGGCATTTCGCACATACATGAAATGAACACATTTTTCTCCAAAACTATAACAGATGCAAGCTTGTCCTGTTTGGTGGAGATGATATTTAATAAAATAAGTAGAAATCCACTAAAAGTTTTGTTTGGTTATCTTGCAATCCCGAGATAATCGTCTCCATGCTCCAAATCCATTTTAAAGCCATTTTTAAGGCATTTCGCGCATACATGAAATGAACACATTTTTCTCCAAAACTATAACAGATGCAAGCTTGTCCTGTTTGGTGGAGATGATATTTAATAAAATAAGTAGAAATCCACTAAAAGTTTTGTTTGGTTATCTTGCAATCCCGAGATAATCGTCTCCATGCTCCAAATCCATTTTAAAGCCATTTTTAAGGCATTTCGCGCATACATGAAATGAACACATTTTTCTCCAAAACTATAACAGATGCAAGCTTGTCCTGTTTGGTGGAGATGATATTTAATAAAATAAGTAGAAATCCACTAAAAGTTTTGTTTGGTTATCTTGCAATCCCGAGATAATCGTCTCCATGCTCCAAATCCATTTTAAAGCCATTTCAAAGGCATTTTGCGCATACATGAAATGAACACATTTTTCTCCAAAACTATAACACATGCAAGCTTGTCCTGTTTGGTGGAGATGATATTTAATAAAATAAGTAGAAATCCACTAAAAGTTTTGTTTGGTTATCTTGTAATCCCGAGATAATCGTCTCCATGCTCCAAATCCATTTTAAAGCCATTTTTAAGGCATTTCGCGCATACATGAAATGAACACATTTTTCTCCAAAACTATAACAGATGCAAGCTTGTCCTGTTTGGTGGAGATGATATTTAATAAAATAAGTAGAAATCCACTAAAAGTTTTGTTTGGTTATCTTGCAATCCCGAGATAATCGTCTCCATGCTCCAAATCCATTTTAAAGCCATTTTTAAGGCATTTCGCGCATACATGAAATGAACACATTTTTCTCCAAAACTATAACAGATGCAAGCTTGTTCTGTTTGGTGGAGATAATATTTAATAAAATAAGTAGAAATCTACTAAAAGTTTCGTTTGTTTATATTGCCATCCTGAGATAATCGTCTCCATGCTCCAAATCCATTTTAAAGCCATTTCAAAGGCATTTTGCGCATACATGAAATGAACACATTTTTCTCCAAAACTATAACACATGCAAGCTTGTCCTGTTTGGTGGAGATGATATTTAATAAAATAAGTAGAAATCCACTAAAAGTTTTGTTTGGTTATCTTGCAATCCCGAGATAATCGTCTCCATGCTCCAAATCCATTTTAAAGCCATTTTTAAGGCATTTCGCGCATACATGAAATGAACACATTTTTCTCCAAAACTATAACAGATGCAAGCTTGTCCTGTTTGGTGGAGATGATATTTAATAAAATAAGTAGAAATCCACTAAAAGTTTTGTTTGGTTATCTTGCAATCCCGAGATAATCGTCTCCATGCTCCAAATCCATTTTAAAGCCATTTTTAAGGCATTTCGCGCATACATGAAATGAACACATTTTTCTCCAAAACTATAACAGATGCAAGCTTGTCCTGTTTGGTGGAGATGATATTTAATAAAATAAGTAGAAATCCACTAAAAGTTTTGTTTGGTTATCTTGCAATCCCGAGATAATCGTCTCCATGCTCCAAATCCATTTTAAAGCCATTTTTAAGGCATTTCGCGCATACATGAAATGAACACATTTTTCTCCAAAACTATAACAGATGCAAGCTTGTCCTGTTTGGTGGAGATGATATTTAATAAAATAAGTAGAAATCCACTAAAAGTTTTGTTTGGTTATCTTGCAATCCCGAGATAATCGTCTCCATGCTCCAAATCCATTTTAAAGCCATTTCAAAGGCATTTTGCGCATACATGAAATGAACACATTTTTCTCCAAAACTATAACACATGCAAGCTTGTCCTGTTTGGTGGAGATGATATTTAATAAAATAAGTAGAAATCCACTAAAAGTTTTGTTTGGTTATCTTGTAATCCCGAGATAATCGTCTCCATGCTCCAAATCCATTTTAAAGCCATTTTTAAGGCATTTCGCGCATACATGAAATGAACACATTTTTCTCCAAAACTATAACAGATGCAAGCTTGTCCTGTTTGGTGGAGATGATATTTAATAAAATAAGTAGAAATCCACTAAAAGTTTTGTTTGGTTATCTTGCAATCCCGAGATAATCGTCTCCATGCTCCAAATCCATTTTAAAGCCATTTTTAAGGCATTTCGCGCATACATGAAATGAACACATTTTTCTCCAAAACTATAACAGATGCAAGCTTGTTCTGTTTGGTGGAGATAATATTTAATAAAATAAGTAGAAATCTACTAAAAGTTTCGTTTGTTTATATTGCCATCCTGAGATAATCGTCTCCATGCTCCAAATCCATTTTAAAGCCATTTCAAAGGCATTTTGCGCATACATGAAATGAACACATTTTTCTCCAAAACTATAACACATGCAAGCTTGTCCTGTTTGGTGGAGATGATATTTAATAAAATAAGTAGAAATCCACTAAAAGTTTTGTTTGGTTATCTTGCAATCCCGAGATAATCGTCTCCATGCTCCAAATCCATTTTAAAGCCATTTTTAAGGCATTTCGCGCATACATGAAATGAACACATTTTTCTCCAAAACTATAACAGATGCAAGCTTGTCCTGTTTGGTGGAGATGATATTTAATAAAATAAGTAGAAATCCACTAAAAGTTTTGTTTGGTTATCTTGCAATCCCGAGATAATCGTCTCCATGCTCCAAATCCATTTTAAAGCCATTTTTAAGGCATTTCGCGCATACATGAAATGAACACATTTTTCTCCAAAACTATAACAGATGCAAGCTTGTCCTGTTTGGTGGAGATAATATTTAATAAAATAAGTAGAAATCTACTAAAAGTTTCGTTTGTTTATATTGCCATCCTGAGATAATCGTCTCCATGCTCCAAATCCATTTTAAAGCCATTTCAAAGGCATTTTGCGCATACATGAAATGAACACAATTTTCTCCAAAACTATAACACATGCAAGCTTGTCCTGTTTGGTGGAGATGATATTTAATAAAATAAGTAGAAATCCACTAAAAGTTTTGTTTGGTTATCTCGCAATCCCGAGATAATCGTCTCCATGCTCCAAATCCATTTTAAAGCCATTTTTAAGGCATTTCGCGCATACATGAAATGAACACATTTTTCTCCAAAACTATAACAGATGCAAGCTTGTCCTGTTTGGTGGAGATGATATTTAATAAAATAAGTAGAAATCCACTAAAAGTTTTGTTTGGTTATATTGCAATCCCGAGATAATCGTCTCCATGCTCCAAATCCATTTTAAAGCCATTTTTAAGGCATTTCGCGCATACATGAAATGAACACATTTTTCTCCAAAACTATAACAGATGCAAGCTTGTCCTGTTTGGCGGAGATGATATTTAATAAAATAAGTAGAAATCCACTAAAAGTTTTGTTTGGTTATCTTGCAATCCCGAGATAATCGTCTCCATGCTCCAAATCCATTTTAAAGCCATTTTTAAGGCATTTCGCGCATACATGAAATGAACACATTTTTCTCCAAAACTATAACAGATGCAAGCTTGTCCTGTTTGGTGGAGATAATATTTAATAAAATAAGTAGAAATCTACTAAAAGTTTCGTTTGTTTATATTGCCATCCTGAGATAATCGTCTCCATGCTCCAAATCCATTTTAAAGCCATTTCAAAGGCATTTTGCGCATACATGAAATGAACACATTTTTCTCCAAAACTATAACACATGCAAGCTTGTCCTGTTTGGTGGAGATGATATTTAATAAAATAAGTAGAAATCCACTAAAAGTTTTGTTTGGTTATCTTGCAATCCCGAGATAATCGTCTCCATGCTCCAAATCCATTTTAAAGCCATTTTTAAGGCATTTCGCGCATACATGAAATGAACACATTTTTCTCCAAAACTATAACAGATGCAAGCTTGTCCTGTTTGGTGGAGATGATATTTAATAAAATAAGTAGAAATCCACTAAAAGTTTTGTTTGGTTATCTTGCAATCCCGAGATAATCGTCTCCATGCTCCAAATCCATTTTAAAGCCATTTTTAAGGCATTTCGCGCATACATGAAATGAACACATTTTTCTCCAAAACTATAACAGATGCAAGCTTGTCCTGTTTGGTGGAGATAATATTTAATAAAATAAGTAGAAATCTACTAAAAGTTTCGTTTGTTTATATTGCCATCCTGAGATAATCGTCTCCATGCTCCAAATCCATTTTAAAGCCATTTCAAAGGCATTTTGCGCATACATGAAATGAACACATTTTTCTCCAAAACTATAACACATGCAAGCTTGTCCTGTTTGGTGGAGATGATATTTAATAAAATAAGTAGAAATCCACTAAAAGTTTTGTTTGGTTATCTTGCAATCCCGAGATAATCGTCTCCATGCTCCAAATCCATTTTAAAGCCATTTTTAAGGCATTTCGCGCATACATGAAATGAACACATTTTTCTCCAAAACTATAACAGATGCAAGCTTGTCCTGTTTGGTGGAGATGATATTTAATAAAATAAGTAGAAATCCACTAAAAGTTTTGTTTGGTTATCTTGCAATCCCGAGATAATCGTCTCCATGCTCCAAATCCATTTTAAAGCCATTTTTAAGGCATTTCGCGCATACATGAAATGAACACATTTTTCTCCAAAACTATAACAGATGCAAGCTTGTCCTGTTTGGTGGAGATGATATTTAATAAAATAAGTAGAAATCCACTAAAAGTTTTGTTTGGTTATCTTGCAATCCCGAGATAATCGTCTCCATGCTCCAAATCCATTTTAAAGCCATTTTTAAGGCATTTCGCGCATACATGAAATGAACACATTTTTCTCCAAAACTATAACAGATGCAAGCTTGTCCTGTTTGGTGGAGATGATATTTAATAAAATAAGTAGAAATCCACTAAAAGTTTTGTTTGGTTATCTTGCAATCCCGAGATAATCGTCTCCATGCTCCAAATCCATTTTAAAGCCATTTCAAAGGCATTTTGCGCATACATGAAATGAACACATTTTTCTCCAAAACTATAACACATGCAAGCTTGTCCTGTTTGGTGGAGATGATATTTAATAAAATAAGTAGAAATCCACTAAAAGTTTTGTTTGGTTATCTTGCAATCCCGAGATAATCGTCTCCATGCTCCAAATCCATTTTAAAGCCATTTTTAAGGCATTTCGCGCATATATGAAATGAACACATTTTTCTCCAAAACTATAACAGATGCAAGCTTGTCCTGTTTGGTGGAGATGATATTTAATAAAATAAGTAGAAATCCACTAAAAGTTTTGTTTGGTTATCTTGCAATCCCGAGATAATCGTCTCCATGCTCCAAATCCATTTTAAAGCCATTTTTAAGGCATTTCGCGCATACATGAAATGAACACATTTTTCTCCAAAACTATAACAGATGCAAGCTTGTCCTGTTTGGTGGAGATGATATTTAATAAAATAAGTAGAAATCCACTAAAAGTTTTGTTTGGTTATCTTGCAATCCCGAGATAATCGTCTCCATGCTCCAAATCCATTTTAAAGCCATTTTTAAGGCATTTCGCGCATACATGAAATGAACACATTTTTCTCCAAAACTATAACAGATGCAAGCTTGTCCTGTTTGGTGGAGATGATATTTAATAAAATAAGTAGAAATCCACTAAAAGTTTTGTTTGGTTATCTTGCAATCCCGAGATAATCGTCTCCATGCTCCAAATCCATTTTAAAGCCATTTTTAAGGCATTTCGCGCATACATGAAATGAACACATTTTTCTCCAAAACTATAATAGATGCAAGCTTGTCCTGTTTGGTGGAGATGATATTTAATAAAATAAGTAGAAATCCACTAAAAGTTTTGTTTGGTTATCTTGCAATCCCGAGATAATCGTCTCCATGCTCCAAATCCATTTTAAAGCCATTTCAAAGGCATTTTGCGCATACATGAAATGAACACATTTTTCTCCAAAACTATAACACATGCAAGCTTGTCCTGTTTGGTGGAGATGATATTTAATAAAATAAGTAGAAATCCACTAAAAGTTTTGTTTGGTTATCTTGCAATCCCGAGATAATCGTCTCCATGCTCCAAATCCATTTTAAAGCCATTTTTAAGGCATTTCGCGCATACATGAAATGAACACATTTTTCTCCAAAACTATAACACATGCAAGCTTGTCCTGTTTGGTGGAGATGATATTTAATAAAATAAGTAGAAATCCACTAAAAGTTTTGTTTGGTTATCTTGCAATCCCGAGATAATCGTCTCCATGCTCCAAATCCATTTTTAAGCCATTTTTAAGGCATTTCGCGCATACATGAAATGAACACATTTTTCTCTAAAACTATAACAGATGCAAGCTTGTCCTGTTTGGTGGAGATGATATTTAATAAAATAAGTAGAAATCCACTAAAAGTTTTGTTTGGTTATCTTGCAATCCCGAGATAATCGTCTCCATGCTCCAAAATTATTTTAAAGCCATTTTTAAGGCATTTCGCGCATACATGAAATGAACACATTTTTCTCCAAAACTATAACAGATGCAAGCTTGTCCTGTTTGGTGGAGATAATATTTAATAAAATAAGTAGAAATCTACTAAAAGTTTCGTTTGTTTATATTGCCATCCTGAGATAATCGTCTCCATGCTCCAAATCCATTTTAAAGCCATTTCAAAGGCATTTTGCGCATACATGAAATGAACACAATTTTCTCCAAAACTATAACACATGCAAGCTTGTCCTGTTTGGTGGAGATGATATTTAATAAAATAAGTAGAAATCCACTAAAAGTTTTGTTTGGTTATCTCGCAATCCCGAGATAATCGTCTCCATGCTCCAAATCCATTTTAAAGCCATTTTTAAGGCATTTCGCGCATACATGAAATGAACACATTTTTCTCCAAAACTATAACAGATGCAAGCTTGTCCTGTTTGGTGGAGATGATATTTAATAAAATAAGTAGAAATCCACTAAAAGTTTTGTTTGGTTATCTTGCAATCCCGAGATAATCGTCTCCATGCTCCAAATCCATTTTAAAGCCATTTTTAAGGCATTTCGCGCATACATGAAATGAACACATTTTTCTCCAAAACTATAACAGATGCAAGCTTGTCCTGTTTGGTGGAGATGATATTTAATAAAATAAGTAGAAATCCACTAAAAGTTTTGTTTGGTTATCTTGCAATCCCGAGATAATCGTCTCCATGCTCCAAATCCATTTTAAAGCCATTTTTAAGGCATTTCGCGCATACATGAAATGAACACATTTTTCTCCAAAACTATAACAGATGCAAGCTTGTCCTGTTTGGTGGAGATGATATTTAATAAAATAAGTAGAAATCCACTAAAAGTTTTGTTTGGTTATCTTGCAATCCCGAGATAATCGTCTCCATGCTCCAAATCCATTTTAAAGCCATTTTTAAGGCATTTCGCGCATACATGAAATGAACACATTTTTCTCCAAAACTATAATAGATGCAAGCTTGTCCTGTTTGGTGGAGATGATATTTAATAAAATAAGTAGAAATCCACTAAAAGTTTTGTTTGGTTATCTTGCAATCCCGAGATAATCGTCTCCATGCTCCAAATCCATTTTAAAGCCATTTTTAAGGCATTTCGCGCATACATGAAATGAACACATTTTTCTCCAAAACTATAACAGATGCAAGCTTGTTCTGTTTGGTGGAGATAATATTTAATAAAATAAGTAGAAATCTACTAAAAGTTTCGTTTGTTTATATTGCCATCCTGAGATAATCGTCTCCATGCTCCAAATCCATTTTAAAGCCATTTCAAAGGCATTTTGCGCATACATGAAATGAACACATTTTTCTCCAAAACTATAACACATGCAAGCTTGTCCTGTTTGGTGGAGATGATATTTAATAAAATAAGTAGAAATCCACTAAAAGTTTTGTTTGGTTATCTTGCAATCCCGAGATAATCGTCTCCATGCTCCAAATCCATTTTAAAGCCATTTTTAAGGCATTTCGCGCATACATTAAATGAACACATTTTTCTCCAAAACTATAACAGATGCAAGCTTGTCCTGTTTGGTGGAGATGATATTTAATAAAATAAGTAGAAATCCACTAAAAGTTTTGTTTGGTTATCTTGCAATCCCGAGATAATCGTCTCCATGCTCCAAATCCATTTTAAAGCCATTTTTAAGGCATTTCGCGCATACATGAAATGAACACATTTTTCTCCAAAACTATAACAGATGCAAGCTTGTACTGTTTGGTGGAGATAATATTTAATAAAATAAGTAGAAATCTACTAAAAGTTTCGTTTGTTTATATTGCCATCCTGAGATAATCGTCTCCATGCTCCAAATCCATTTTAAAGCCATTTCAAAGGCATTTTGCGCATACATGAAATGAACACAATTTTCTCCAAAACTATAACACATGCAAGCTTGTCCTGTTTGGTGGAGATGATATTTAATAAAATAAGTAGAAATCCACTAAAAGTTTTGTTTGGTTATCTTGCAATCCCGAGATAATCGTCTCCATGCTCCAAATCCATTTTAAAGCCATTTTTAAGGCATTTCGCGCATACATGAAATGAACACATTTTTCTCCAAAACTATAACAGATGCAAGCTTGTCCTGTTTGGTGGAGATAATATTTAATAAAATAAGTAGAAATCTACTAAAAGTTTCGTTTGTTTATATTGCCATCCTGAGATAATCGTCTCCATGCTCCAAATCCATTTTAAAGCCATTTCAAAGGCATTTTGCGCATACATGAAATGAACACATTTTTCTCCAAAACTATAACACATGCAAGCTTGTCCTGTTTGGTGGAGATGATATTTAATAAAATAAGTAGAAATCCACTAAAAGTTTTGTTTGGTTATCTTGCAAAACCCGAGATAATCGTCTCCATGCTCCAAATCCATTTTAAAGCCATTTTTAAGGCATTTCGCGCATACATGAAATGAACACATTTTTCTCCAAAACTATAACAGATGCAAGCTTGTCCTGTTTGGTGGAGATGATATTTAATAAAATAAGTAGAAATCCACTAAAAGTTTTGTTTGGTTATCTTGCAATCCCGAGATAATCGTCTCCATGCTCCAAATCCATTTTAAAGCCATTTTTAAGGCATTTCGCGCATACATGAAATGAACACATTTTTTTTCAAAACTATAACAGATGCAAGCTTGTCCTGTTTGGTGGAGATAATATTTAATAAAATAAGTAGAAATCTACTAAAAGTTTCGTTTGTTTATATTGCCATCCTGAGATAATCGTCTCCATGCTCCAAATCCATTTTAAAGCCATTTCAAAGGCATTTTGCGCATACATGAAATGAACACATTTTTCTCCAAAACTATAACACATGCAAGCTTGTCCTGTTTGGTGGAGATGATATTTAATAAAATAAGTAGAAATCCACTAAAAGTTTTGTTTGGTTATCTTGCAATCCCGAGATAATCGTCTCCATGCTCCAAATCCATTTTAAAGCCATTTTTAAGGCATTTCGCGCATACATGAAATGAACACATTTTTCTCCAAAACTATAACAGATGCAAGCTTGTCCTGTTTGGTGGAGATGATATTTAATAAAATAAGTAGAAATCCACTAAAAGTTTTGTTTGGTTATCTTGCAATCCCGAGATAATCGTCTCCATGCTCCAAATCCATTTTAAAGCCATTTTTAAGGCATTTCGCGCATACATGAAATGAACACATTTTTCTCCAAAACTATAACAGATGCAAGCTTGTCCTGTTTGGTGGAGATATTTAATAAAATAAGTAGAAATCCACTAAAAGTTTTGTTTGGTTATCTTGCAATCCCGAGATAATCGTCTCCATGCTCCAAATCCATTTTAAAGCCATTTTTAAGGCATTTCGCGCATACATGAAATGAACACATTTTTCTCCAAAACTATAACAGATGCAAGCTTGTCCTGTTTGGTGGAGATGATATTTAATAAAATAAGTAGAAATCCACTAAAAGTTTTGTTTGGTTAGCTTGCAATCCCGAGATAATCGTCTCCATGCTCCAAATCCATTTTAAAGCCATTTCAAAGGCATTTTGCGCATACATGAAATGAACACATTTTTCTCCAAAACTATAACACATGCAAGCTTGTCCTGTTTGGTGGAGATGATATTTAATAAAATAAGTAGAAATCCACTAAAAGTTTTGTTTGGTTATCTTGCAATCCCGAGATAATCGTCTCCTTGCTCCAAATCCATTTTAAAGCCATTTTTAAGGCATTTCGCGCATACATGAAATGAACACATTTTTCTCCAAAACTATAACAGATGCAAGCTTGTCCTGTTTGGTGGAGATGATATTTAATAAAATAAGTAGAAATCCACTAAAAGTTTTGTTTGGTTATCTTGCAATCCCGAGATAATCGTCTCCATGCTCCAAATCCATTTTAAAGCCATTTTTAAGGCATTTCGCGCATACATGAAATGAACACATTTTTCTCCAAAACTATAATAGATGCAAGCTTGTCCTGTTTGGTGGAGATGATATTTAATAAAATAAGTAAAAATCCACTAAAAGTTTTGTTTGGTTATCTTGCAATCCCGAGATAATCGTCTCCATGCTCCAAATCCATTTTAAAGCCATTTTTAAGGCATTTCGCGCATACATGAAATGAACACATTTTTCTCCAAAACTATAACAGATGCAAGCTTGTCCTGTTTGGTGGAGATGATATTTAATAAAATAATTAGAAATCCACTAAAAGTTTTGTTTGGTTATCTTGCAATCCCGAGATAATCGTCTCCATGCTCCAAATCCATTTTAAAGCCATTTTTAAGGCATTTCGCGCATACATGAAATGAACACATTTTTCTCCAAAACTATAACAGATGCAAGCTTGTCCTGTTTGATGGAGATGATATTTAATAAAATAAGTAGAAATCCACTAAAAGTTTTGTTTGGTTATCTTGCAATCCCGAGATAATCGTCTCCATGCTCCAAATCCATTTTAAAGCCATTTTTAAGGCATTTCGCGCATACATGAAATGAACACATTTTTCTCCAAAACTATAACAGATGCAAGCTTGTCCTGTTTGGTGGAGATAATATTTAATAAAATAAGTAGAAATCTACTAAAAGTTTCGTTTGTTTATATTGCCATCCTGAGATAATCGTCTCCATGCTCCAAATCCATTTTAAAGCCATTTCAAAGGCATTTTGCGCATACATGAAATGAACACATTTTTCTCCAAAATTATAACACATGCAAGCTTGTCCTGTTTGGTGGAGATTATATTTAATAAAATAAATAGAAAACCACTAAAAGTTTTGTTTGGTTATCTTGCAATCCCGAGATAATCGTCTCCATGCTCCAAATCCATTTTAAAGCCATTTTTAAGGCATTTCGCGCATACATGAAATGAACACATTTTTCTCCAAAACTATAACAGATGCAAGCTTGTCCTGTTTGGTGGAGATGATATTTAATAAAATAAGTAGAAATCCACTAAAAGTTTTGTTTGGTTATCTTGCAATCCCGAGATAATCGTCTCCATGCTCCAAATCCATTTTAAAGCCATTTCAAAGGCATTTTGCGCATACATGAAATGAACACATTTTTCTCCAAAACTATAACACATGCAAGCTTGTCCTGTTTGGTGGAGATGATATTTAATAAAATAAGTAGAAATCCACTAAAAGTTTTGTTTGGTTATCTTGCAATCCCGAGATAATCGTCTCCATGCTCCAAATCCATTTTAAAGCCATTTTTAAGGCATTTCGCGCATACATGAAATGAACACATTTTTCTCCAAAACTATAATAGATGCAAGCTTGTCCTGTTTGGTGGAGATGATATTTAATAAAATAAGTAGAAATCCACTAAAAGTTTTGTTTGGTTATCTTGCAATCCCGAGATAATCGTCTCCATGCTCCAAATCCATTTTAAAGCCATTTTTAAGGCATTTCGCGCATACATGAAATGAACACATTTTTCTCCAAAACTATAACAGATGCAAGCTTGTTCTGTTTGGTGGAGATACTATTTAATAAAATAAGTAGAAATCTACTAAAAGTTTCGTTTGTTTATATTGCCATCCTGAGATAATCGTCTCCATGCTCCAAATCCATTTTAAAGCCATTTCAAAGGCATTTTGCGCATACATGAAATGAACACATTTTTCTCCAAAACTATAACACATGCAAGCTTGTCCTGTTTGGTGGAGATGATATTTAATAAAAAAAGTAGAAATCCACTAAAAGTTTTGTTTGGTTATCTTGCAATCCCGAGATAATCGTCTCCATGCTCCAAATCCATTTTAAAGCCATTTTTAAGGCATTTCGCGCATACATTAAATGAACACATTTTTCTCCAAAACTATAACAGATGCAAGCTTGTCCTGTTTGGTGGAGATGATATTTAATAAAATAAGTAGAAATCCACTAAAAGTTTTGTTTGGTTATCTTGCAATCCCGAGATAATCGTCTCCATGCTCCAAATCCATTTTAAAGCCATTTTTAAGGCATTTCGCGCATACATGAAATGAACACATTTTTCTCCAAAACTATAACAGATGCAAGCTTGTCCTGTTTGGTGGAGATAATATTTAATAAAATAAGTAGAAATCTACTAAAAGTTTCGTTTGTTTATATTGCCATCCTGAGATAATCGTCTCCATGCTCCAAATCCATTTTAAAGCCATTTCAAAGGCATTTTGCGCATACATGAAATGAACACAATTTTCTCCAAAACTATAACACATGCAAGCTTGTCCTGTTTGGTGGAGATGATATTTAATAAAATAAGTAGAAATCCACTAAAAGTTTTGTTTGGTTATCTTGCAATCCCGAGATAATCGTCTCCATGCTCCAAATCCATTTTAAAGCCATTTTTAAGGCATTTCGCGCATACATGAAATGAACACATTTTTCTCCAAAACTATAACAGATGCAAGCTTGTCCTGTTTGGTGGAGATAATATTTAATAAAATAAGTAGAAATCTACTAAAAGTTTCGTTTGTTTATATTGCCATCCTGAGATAATCGTCTCCATGCTCCAAATCCATTTTAAAGCCATTTCAAAGGCATTTTGCGCATACATGAAATGAACACATTTTTCTCCAAAACTATAACACATGCAAGCTTGTCCTGTTTGGTGGAGATGATATTTAATAAAATAAGTAGAAATCCACTAAAAGTTTTGTTTGGTTATCTTGCAATCCCGAGATAATCGTCTCCATGCTCCAAATCCATTTTAAAGCCATTTTTAAGGCATTTCGCGCATACATGAAATGAACACATTTTTCTCCAAAACTATAACAGATGCAAGCTTGTCCTGTTTGGTGGAGATGATATTTAATAAAATAAGTAGAAATCCACTAAAAGTTTTGTTTGGTTATCTTGCAATCCCGAGATAATCGTCTCCATGCTCCAAATCCATTTTAAAGCCATTTTTAAGGCATTTCGCGCATACATGAAATGAACACATTTTTCTCCAAAACTATAACAGATGCAAGCTTGTCCTGTTTGGTGGAGATAATATTTAATAAAATAAGTAGAAATCTACTAAAAGTTTCGTTTGTTTATATTGCCATCCTGAGATAATCGTCTCCATGCTCCAAATCCATTTTAAAGCCATTTCAAAGGCATTTTGCGCATACATGAAATGAACTTATTTTTCTCCAAAACTATAACACATGCAAGCTTGTCCTGTTTGGTGGAGATGATATTTAATAAAATAAGTAGAAATCCACTAAAAGTTTTGTTTGGTTATCTTGCAATCCCGAGATAATCGTCTCCATGCTCCAAATCCATTTTAAAGCCATTTTTAAGGCATTTCGCGCATACATGAAATGAACACATTTTTCTCCAAAACTATAACAGATGCAAGCTTGTCCTGTTTGGTGGAGATGATATTTAATAAAATAAGTAGAAATCCACTAAAAGTTTTGTTTGGTTATCTTGCAATCCCGAGATAATCGTCTCCATGCTCCAAATCCATTTTAAAGCCATTTTTAAGGCATTTCGCGCATACATGAAATGAACACATTTTTCTCCAAAACTATAACAGATGCAAGCTTGTCCTGTTTGGTGGAGATGATATTTAATAAAATAAGTAGAAATCCACTAAAAGTTTTGTTTGGTTATCTTGCAATCCCGAGATAATCGTCTCCATGCTCCAAATCCATTTTAAAGCCATTTTTAAGGCATTTCGCTGATACATGAAATGAACACATTTTTCTCCAAAACTATAATAGATGCAAGCTTGTCCTGTTTGGTGGAGATGATATTTAATAAAATAAGTAGAAATCCACTAAAAGTTTTGTTTGGTTATCTTGCAATCCCGAGATAATCGTCTCCATGCTCCAAATCCATTTTAAAGCCATTTTTAAGGCATTTCGCGCATACATGAAATGAACACATTTTTCTCCAAAACTATAACAGATGCAAGCTTGTTCTGTTTGGTGGAGATAATATTTAATAAAATAAGTAGAAATCTACTAAAAGTTTCGTTTGTTTATATTGCCATCCTGAGATAATCGTCTCCATGCTCCAAATCCATTTTAAAGCCATTTCAAAGGCATTTTGCGCATACATGAAATGAACACATTTTTCTCCAAAACTATAACACATGCAAGCTTGTCCTGTTTGGTGGAGATGATATTTAATAAAATAAGTAGAAATCCACTAAAAGTTTTGTTTGGTTATCTTGCAATCCCGAGATAATCGTCTCCATGCTCCAAATCCATTTTAAAGCCATTTTTAAGGCATTTCGCGCATACATTAAATGAACACATTTTTCTCCAAAACTATAACAGATGCAAGCTTGTCCTGTTTGGTGGAGATGATATTTAATAAAATAAGTAGAAATCCACTAAAAGTTTTGTTTGGTTATCTTGCAATCCCGAGATAATCGTCTCCATGCTCCAAATCCATTTTAAAGCCATTTCAAAGGCATTTTGCGCATACATGAAATGAACACATTTTTCTCCAAAACTATAACACATGCAAGCTTGTCCTGTTTGGTGGAGATGATATTTAATAAAATAAGTAGAAATCCACTAAAAGTTTTGTTTGGTTATCTTGCAATCCCGAGATAATCGTCTCCATGCTCCAAATCCATTTTAAAGCCATTTTTAAGGCATTTCGCGCATACATGAAATGAACACATTTTTCTCCAAAACTATAACAGATGCAAGCTTGTCCTGTTTGGTGGAGATGATATTTAATAAAATAAGTAGAAATCCACTAAAAGTTTTGTTTGGTTATCTTGCAATCCCGAGATAATCGTCTCCATGCTCCAAATCCATTTTAAAGCCATTTTTAAGGCATTTCGCGCATACATGAAATGAACACATTTTTCTCCAAAACTATAACAGATGCAAGCTTGTCCTGTTTGGTGGAGATGATATTTAATAAAATAAGTAGAAATCCACTAAAAGTTTTGTTTGGTTATCTTGCAATCCCGAGATCATCGTCTCCATGCTCCAAATCCATTTTAAAGCCATTTTTAAGGCATTTCGCGCATACATGAAATGAACACATTTTTCTCCAAAACTATAACAGATGCAAGCTTGTCCTGTTTGGTGGAGATGATATTTAATAAAATAAGTAGAAATCCACTAAAAGTTTTGTTTGGTTATCTTGCAATCCCGAGATAATCGTCTCCATGCTCCAAATCCATTTTAAAGCCATTTTTAAGGCATTTCGCGCATACATGAAATGAACACATTTTTCTCCAAAACTATAATAGATGCAAGCTTGTCCTGTTTGGTGGAGATGATATTTAATAAAATAAGTAGAAATCCACTAAAAGTTTTGTTTGGTTATCTTGCAATCCCGAGATAATCGTCTCCATGCTCCAAATCCATTTTAAAGCCATTTTTAAGGCATTTCGCACATACATGAAATGAACACATTTTTCTCCAAAACTATAACAGATGCAAGCTTGTCCTGTTTGGTGGAGATGATATTTAATAAAATAAGTAGAAATCCACTAAAAGTTTTGTTTGGTTATCTTGCAATCCCGAGATAATCGTCTCCATGCTCCAAATCCATTTTAAAGCCATTTTTAAGGCATTTCGCGCATACATGAAATGAACACATTTTTCTCCAAAACTATAACAGATGCAAGCTTGTCCTGTTTGGTGGAGATGATATTTAATAAAATAAGTAGAAATCCACTAAAAGTTTTGTTTGGTTATCTTGCAATCCCGAGATAATCGTCTCCATGCTCCAAATCCATTTTAAAGCCATTTTTAAGGCATTTCGCGCATACATGAAATGAACACATTTTTCTCCAAAACTATAACAGATGCAAGCTTGTCCTGTTTGGTGGAGATAATATTTAATAAAATAAGTAGAAATCTACTAAAAGTTTCGTTTGTTTATATTGCCATCCTGAGATAATCGTCTCCATGCTCCAAATCCATTTTAAAGCCATTTCAAAGGCATTTTGCGCATACATGAAATGAACACATTTTTCTCCAAAACTATAACAGATGCAAGCTTGTCCTGTTTGGTGGAGATGATATTTAATAAAATAAGTAGAAATCCACTAAAAGTTTTGTTTGGTTATCTTGCAATCCCGAGATAATCGTCTCCATGCTCCAAATCCATTTTAAAGCCATTTTTAAGGCATTTCGCGCATACATGAAATGAACACATTTTTCTCCAAAACTATAACAGATGCAAGCTTGTCCTGTTTGGTGGAGATGATATTTAATAAAATAAGTAGAAATCCACTAAAAGTTTTGTTTGGTTATCTTGCAATCCCGAGATAATCGTCTCCATGCTCCAAATCCATTTTAAAGCCATTTTTAAGGCATTTCGCGCATACATGAAATGAACACATTTTTCTCCAAAACTATAACAGATGCAAGCTTGTCCTGTTTGGTGGAGATGATATTTAATAAAATAAGTAGAAATCCACTAAAAGTTTTGTTTGGTTATCTTGCAATCCCGAGATAATCGTCTCCATGCTCCAAATCCATTTTAAAGCCATTTTTAAGGCATTTCGCGCATACATGAAATGAACACATTTTTCTCCAAAACTATAACAGATGCAAGCTTGTCCTGTTTGGTGGAGATGATATTTAATAAAATAAGTAGAAATCCACTAAACGTTTTGTTTGGTTATCTTGCAATCCCGAGATAATCGTCTCCATGCTCCAAATCCATTTTAAAGCCATTTTTAAGGCATTTCGCGCATACATGAAATGAACACATTTTTCTCCAAAACTATAACAGATGCAAGCTTGTCCTGTTTGGTGGAGATGATATTTAATAAAATAAGTAGAAATCCACTAAAAGTTTTGTTTGGTTATCTTGCAATCCCGAGATAATCGTCTCCATGCTCCAAATCCATTTTAAAGCCATTTTTAAGGCATTTCGCGCATACATGAAATGAACACATTTTTCTCCAAAACTATAACAGATGCAAGCTTGTCCTGTTTGGTGGAGATAATATTTAATAAAATAAGTAGAAATCTACTAAAAGTTTCGTTTGTTTATATTGCCATCCTGAGATAATCGTCTCCATGCTCCAAATCCATTTTAAAGCCATTTCAAAGGCATTTTGCGCATACATGAAATGAACACATTTTTCTCCAAAACTATAACACATGCAAGCTTGTCCTGTTTGGTGGAGATGATATTTAATAAAATAAGTAGAAATCCACTAAAAGTTTTGTTTGGTTATCTTGCAATCCCGAGATAATCGTCTCCATGCTCCAAATCCATTTTAAAGCCATTTTTAAGGCATTTCGCGCATACATGAAATGAACACATTTTTCTCCAAAACTATAACAGATGCAAGCTTGTCCTGTTTGGTGGAGATGATATTTAATAAAATAAGTAGAAAACCACTAAAAGTTTTGTTTGGTTATCTTGCAATCCCGAGATAATCGTCTCCATGCTCCAAATCCATTTTAAAGCCATTTTTAAGGCATTTCGCGCATACATGAAATGAACACATTTTTCTCCAAAACTATAACAGATGCAAGCTTGTCCTGTTTGGTGGAGATAATATTTAATAAAATAAGTAGAAATCTACTAAAAGTTTCGTTTGTTTATATTGCCATCCTGAGATAATCGTCTCCATGCTCCAAATCCATTTTAAAGCCATTTCAAATTCATTTTGCGCATACATGAAATGAACACATTTTTCTCCAAAACTATAACAGATGCAAGCTTGTCCTGTTTGGTGGAGATGATATTTATTAAAATAAGTAGAAATCCACTAAAAGTTTTGTTTGGTTATCTTGCAATCCCGAGATAATCGTCTCCATGCTCCAAATCCATTTTAAAGCCATTTCAAAGGCATTTTGCGCATACATGAAATGAACACATTTTTCTCCAAAACTATAACAGATGCAAGCTTGTCCTGTTTGGTGGAGATGATATTTAATAAAATAAGTAGAAATCCACTAAAAGTTTTGTTTGGTTATCTTGCAATCCCGAGATAATCGTCTCCATGCTCCAAATCCATTTTAAAGCCATTTTTAAGGCATTTCGCGCATACATGAAATGAACACATTTTTCTCCAAAACTATAACAGATGCAAGCTTGTCCTGTTTGGTGGAGATGATATTTAATAAAATAAGTAGAAATCCACTAAAAGTTTTGTTTGGTTATCTTGCAATCCCGAGATAATCGTCTCCATGCTCCAAATCCATTTTAAAGCCATTTTTAAGGCATTTCGCGCATACATGAAATGAACACATTTTTCTCCAAAACTATAACAGATGCAAGCTTGTCCTGTTTGGTGGAGATAATATTTAATAAAATAAGTAGAAATCTACTAAAAGTTTCGTTTGTTTATATTGCCATCCTGAGATAATCGTCTCCATGCTCCAAATCCATTTTAAAGCCATTTCAAAGGCATTTTGCGCATACATGAAATGAACACATTTTTCTCCAAAACTATAACACATGCAAGCTTGTCCTGTTTGGTGGAGATGATATTTAATAAAATAAGTAGAAATCCACTAAAAGTTTTGTTTGGTTATCTTGCAATCCCGAGATAATCGTCTCCATGCTCCAAATCCATTTTAAAGCCATTTTTAAGGCATTTCGCGCATACATGAAATGAACACATTTTTCTCCAAAACTATAACAGATGCAAGCTTGTCCTGTTTGGTGGAGATGATATTTAATAAAATAAGTAGAAAACCACTAAAAGTTTTGTTTGGTTATCTTGCAATCCCGAGATAATCGTCTCCATGCTCCAAATCCATTTTAAAGCCATTTTTAAGGCATTTCGCGCATACATGAAATGAACACATTTTTCTCCAAAACTATAACAGATGCAAGCTTGTCCTGTTTGGTGGAGATAATATTTAATAAAATAAGTAGAAATCTACTAAAAGTTTCGTTTGTTTATATTGCCATCCTGAGATAATCGTCTCCATGCTCCAAATCCATTTTAAAGCCATTTCAAATTCATTTTGCGCATACATGAAATGAACACATTTTTCTCCAAAACTATAACAGATGCAAGCTTGTCCTGTTTGGTGGAGATGATATTTATTAAAATAAGTAGAAATCCACTAAAAGTTTTGTTTGGTTATCTTGCAATCCCGAGATAATCGTCTCCATGCTCCAAATCCATTTTAAAGCCATTTTTAAGGCATTTCGCGCATACATGAAATGAACACATTTTTCTCCAAAACTATAACAGATGCAAGCTTGTCCTGTTTGGTGGAGATGATATTTAATAAAATAAGTAGAAATCCACTAAAAGTTTTGTTTGGTTATCTTGCAATCCCGAGATAATCGTCTCCATGCTCCAAATCCATTTTAAAGCCATTTTTAAGGCATTTCGCGCATACATGAAATGAACACATTTTTCTCCAAAACTATAACAGATGCAAGCTTGTCCTGTTTGGTGGAGATGATATTTAATAAAATAAGTAGAAATCCACTGAAAGTTTTGTTTGGTTATATTGCAATCCCGAGATAATCGTCTCCATGCTCCAAATCCATTTTAAAGCCATTTTTAAGGCATTTCGCGCATACATGAAATGAACACATTTTTCTCCAAAACTATAACAGATGCAAGCTTGTCCTGTTTGGTGGAGATGATATTTAATAAAATAAGTAGAAATCCACTAAAAGTTTTGTTTGGTTATCTTGCAATCCCGAGATAATCGTCTCCATGCTCCAAATCCATTTTAAAGCCATTTTTAAGGCATTTCGCGCATACATGAAATGAACACATTTTTCTCCAAAACTATAACAGATGCAAGCTTGTCCTGTTTGGTGGAGATGATATTTAATAAAATAAGTAGAAATCCACTAAAAGTTTTGTTTGGTTATCTTGCAATCCCGAGATAATCGTCTCCATGCTCCAAATCCATTTTAAAGCCATTTTTAAGGCATTTCGCGCATACATGAAATGAACACATTTTTCTCCAAAACTATAACAGATGCAAGCTTGTCCTGTTTGGTGGAGATGATATTTAATAAAATAAGTAGAAATCCACTAAAAGTTTTGTTTGGTTATCTTGCAATCCCGAGATAATCGTCTCCATGCTCCAAATCCATTTTAAAGCCATTTTTAAGGCATTTCGCGCATACATGAAATGAACACATTTTTCTCCAAAACTATAACAGATGCAAGCTTGTCCTGTTTGGTGGAGATGATATTTAATAAAATAAGTAGAAATCCACTAAAAGTTTTGTTTGGTTATCTTGCAATCCCGAGATAATCGTCTCCATGCTCCAAATCCATTTTAAAGCCATTTCAAAGGCATTTTGCGCATACATGAAATGAACACATTTTTCTCCAAAACTATAACACATGCAAGCTTGTCCTGTTTGGTGGAGATGATATTTAATAAAATAAGTAGAAATCCACTAAAAGTTTTGTTTGGTTATCTTGCAATCCCGAGATAATCGTCTCCATGCTCCAAATCCATTTTAAAGCCATTTTTAAAGCATTTCGCGCATACATGAAATGAACACATTTTTCTCCAAAACTATAACAGATGCAAGCTTGTCCTGTTTGGTGGAGATGATATTTAATAAAATAAGTAGAAATCCACTAAAAGTTTTGTTTGGTTATCTTGCAATCCCGAGATAATCGTCTCCATGCTCCAAATCCATTTTAAAGCCATTTTTAAGGCATTTCGCGCATACATGAAATGAACACATTTTTCTCCAAAACTATAACAGATGCAAGCTTGTCCTGTTTGGTGGAGATAATATTTAATAAAATAAGTAGAAATCTACTAAAAGTTTCGTTTGTTTATATTGCCATCCTGAGATAATCGTCTCCATGCTCCAAATCCATTTTAAAGCCATTTCAAAGGCATTTTGCGCATGCATGAAATGAACACATTTTTCTCCAAAACTATAACACATGCAAGCTTGTCCTGTTTGGTGGAGATGATATTTAATAAAATAAGTAGAAAACCACTAAAAGTTTTGTTTGGTTATCTTGCAATCCCGAGATAATCGTCTCCATGCTCCAAATCCATTTTAAAGCCATTTTTAAGGCATTTCGCGCATACATGAAATGAACACATTTTTCTCCAAAACTATAACAGATGCAAGCTTGTCCTGTTTGGTGGAGATGATATTTAATAAAATAAGTAGAAATCCACTATAAGTTTTGTTTGGTTATCTTGCAATCCCGAGATAATCGTCTCCATGCTCCAAATCCATTTTAAAGCCATTTCAAAGGCATTTTGCGCATACATGAAATGAACACATTTTTCTCCAAAACTATAACACATGCAAGCTTGTCCTGTTTGGTGGAGATGATATTTAATAAAATAAGTAGAAATCCACTAAAAGTTTTGTTTGGTTATCTTGCAATCCCGAGATAATCGTCTCCATGCTCCAAATCCATTTTAAAGCCATTTTTAAGGCATTTCGCGCATACATGAAATGAACACATTTTTCTCCAAAACTGTAACAGATCCAAGCTTGTCCTGTTTGGTGGAGATGATATTTAATAAAATAAGTAGAAATCCACTAAAAGTTTTGTTTGGTTATCTTGCAATCCCGAGATAATCGTCTCCATGCTCCAAATCCATTTTAAAGCCATTTTTAAGGCATTTCGCGCATACATGAAATGAACACATTTTTCTCCAAAACTATAACAGATGCAAGCTTGTCCTGTTTGGTGGAGATGATATTTAATAAAATAAGTAGAAATCCACTAAAAGTTTTGTTTGGTTATCTTGCAATCCCGAGATAATCGTCTCCATGCTCCAAATCCATTTTAAAGCCATTTTTAAGGCATTTCGCGCATACATGAAATGAACACATTTTTCTCCAAAACTATAACAGATGCAAGCTTGTCCTGTTTGGTGGAGATAATATTTAATAAAATAAGTAGAAATCTACTAAAAGTTTCGTTTGTTTATATTGTCATCCTGAGATAATCGTCTCCATGCTCCAAATCCATTTTAAAGCCATTTCAAAGGCATTTTGCGCATACATGAAATGAACACATTTTTCTCCAAAACTATAACAGATGCAAGCTTGTCCTGTTTGGTGGAGATGATATTTAATAAAATAAGTAGAAATCCACTAAAAGTTTTGTTTGGTTATCTTGCAATCCCGAGATAATCGTCTCCATGCTCCAAATCCATTTTAAAGCCATTTTTAAGGCATTTCGCGCATACATGAAATGAACACATTTTTCTCCAAAACTATAACAGATGCAAGCTTGTCCTGTTTGGTGGAGATGATATTTAATAAAATAAGTAGAAATCCACTAAAGGTTTTGTTTGGTTATCTTGCAATCCCGAGATAATCGTCTCCATGCTCCAAATCCATTTTAAAGCCATTTTTAAGGCATTTCGCGCATACATGAAATGAACACATTTTTCTCCAAAACTATAACAGATGCAAGCTTGTCCTGTTTGGTGGAGATGATATTTAATAAAATAAGTAGAAATCCACTAAAAGTTTTGTTTGGTTATCTTGCAATCCCGAGATAATCGTCTCCATGCTCCAAATCCATTTTAAAGCCATTTTTAAGGCATTTCGCGCATACATGAAATGAACACATTTTTCTCCAAAACTATAACAGATGCAAGCTTGTCCTGTTTGGTGGAGATGATATTTAATAAAATAAGTAGAAATCCACTAAACGTTTTGTTTGGTTATCTTGCAATCCCGAGATAATCGTCTCCATGCTCCAAATCCATTTTAAAGCCATTTTTAAGGCATTTCGCGCATACATGAAATGAACACATTTTTCTCCAAAACTATAACAGATGCAAGCTTGTCCTGTTTGGTGGAGATGATATTTAATAAAATAAGTAGAAATCCACTAAAAGTTTTGTTTGGTTATCTTGCAATCCCGAGATAATCGTCTCCATGCTCCAAATCCATTTTAAAGCCATTTTTAAGGCATTTCGCGCATACATGAAATGAACACATTTTTCTCCAAAACTATAACAGATGCAAGCTTGTCCTGTTTGGTGGAGATAATATTTAATAAAATAAGTAGAAATCTACTAAAAGTTTCGTTTGTTTATATTGCCATCCTGAGATAATCGTCTCCATGCTCCAAATCCATTTTAAAGCCATTTCAAAGGCATTTTGCGCATACATGAAATGAACACATTTTTCTCCAAAACTATAACACATGCAAGCTTGTCCTGTTTGGTGGAGATGATATTTAATAAAATAAGTAGAAATCCACTAAACGTTTTGTTTGGTTATCTTGCAATCCCGAGATAATCGTCTCCATGCTCCAAATCCATTTTAAAGCCATTTTTAAGGCATTTCGCGCATACATGAAATGAACACATTTTTCTCCAAAACTATAACAGATGCAAGCTTGTCCTGTTTGGTGGAGATGATATTTAATAAAATAAGTAGAAATCCACTAAAAGTTTTGTTTGGTTATCTTGCAATCCCGAGATAATCGTCTCCATGCTCCAAATCCATTTTAAAGCCATTTTTAAGGCATTTCGCGCATACATGAAATGAACACATTTTTCTCCAAAACTATAACAGATGCAAGCTTGTCCTGTTTGGTGGAGATAATATTTAATAAAATAAGTAGAAATCTACTAAAAGTTTCGTTTGTTTATATTGCCATCCTGAGATAATCGTCTCCATGCTCCAAATCCATTTTAAAGCCATTTCAAAGGCATTTTGCGCATACATGAAATGAACACATTTTTCTCCAAAACTATAACAGATGCAAGCTTGTCCTGTTTGGTGGAGATGATATTTATTAAAATAAGTAGAAATCCACTAAAAGTTTTGTTTGGTTATCTTGCAATCCCGAGATAATCGTCTCCATGCTCCAAATCCATTTTAAAGCCATTTTTAAGGCATTTCGCGCATACATGAAATGAACACATTTTTCTCCAAAACTATAACAGATGCAAGCTTGTCCTGTTTGGTGGAGATGATATTTAATAAAATAAGTAGAAATCCACTAAAAGTTTTGTTTGGTTATCTTGCAATCCCGAGATAATCGTCTCCATGCTCCAAATCCATTTTAAAGCCATTTTTAAGGCATTTCGCGCATACATGAAATGAACACATTTTTCTCCAAAACTATAACAGATGCAAGCTTGTCCTGTTTGGTGGAGATGATATTTAATAAAATAAGTAGAAATCCACTAAAAGTTTTGTTTGGTTATATTGCAATCCCGAGATAATCGTCTCCATGCTCCAAATCCATTTTAAAGCCATTTTTAAGGCATTTCGCGCATACATGAAATGAACACATTTTTCTCCAAAACTATAACAGATGCAAGCTTGTCCTGTTTGGTGGAGATGATATTTAATAAAATAAGTAGAAATCCACTAAAAGTTTTGTTTGGTTATCTTGCAATCCCGAGATAATCGTCTCCATGCTCCAAATCCATTTTAAAGCCATTTTTAAGGCATTTCGCGCACACATGAAATGAACACATTTTTCTCCAAAACTATAACAGATGCAAGCTTGTCCTGTTTGGTGGAGATGATATTTAATAAAATAAGTAGAAATCCACTAAAAGTTTTGTTTGGTTATCTTGCAATCCCGAGATAATCGTCTCCATACTCCAAATCCATTTTAAAGCCATTTTTAAGGCATTTCGCGCATACATGAAATGAACACATTTTTCTCCAAAACTATAACAGATGCAAGCTTGTCCTGTTTGGTGGAGATGATATTTAATAAAATAAGTAGAAATCCACTAAAAGTTTTGTTTGGTTATCTTGCAATCCCGAGATAATCGTCTCCATGCTCCAAATCCATTTTAAAGCCATTTCAAAGGCATTTTGCGCATACATGAAATGAACACATTTTTCTCCAAAACTATAACACATGCAAGCTTGTCCTGTTTGGTGGAGATGATATTTAATAAAATAAGTAGAAATCCACTAAAAGTTTTGTTTGGTTATCTTGCAATCCCGAGATAATCGTCTCCATGCTCCAAATCCATTTTAAAGCCATTTTTAAGGCATTTCGCGCATACATGAAATGAACACATTTTTCTCCAAAACTATAACAGATGCAAGCTTGTCCTGTTTGGTGGAGATGATATTTAATAAAATAAGTAGAAATCCACTAAAAGTTTTGTTTGGTTATCTTGCAATCCCGAGATAATCGTCTCCATGCTCCAAATCCATTTTAAAGCCATTTTTAAAGCATTTCGCGCATACATGAAATGAACACATTTTTCTCCAAAACTATAACAGATGCAAGCTTGTCCTGTTTGGTGGAGATGATATTTAATAAAATAAGTAGAAATCCACTAAAAGTTTTGTTTGGTTATCTTGCAATCCCGAGATAATCGTCTCCATGCTCCAAATCCATTTTAAAGCCATTTCAAAGGCATTTTGCGCATACATGAAATGAACACATTTTTCTCCAAAACTATAACAGATGCAAGCTTGTCCTGTTTGGTGGAGATAATATTTAATAAAATAAGTAGAAATCTACTAAAAGTTTCGTTTGTTTATATTGCCATCCTGAGATAATCGTCTCCATGCTCCAAATCAATTTTAAAGCCATTTCAAAGGCATTTTGCGCATACATGAAATGAACACATTTTTCTCCAAAACTATAACACATGCAAGCTTGTCCTGTTTGGTGGAGATGATATTTAATAAAATAAGTAGAAATCCACTAAAAGTTTTGTTTGGTTATCTTGCAATTCCGAGATAATCGTCTCCATGCTCCAAATCCATTTTAAAGCCATTTTTAAGGCATTTCGCGCATACATGAAATGAACACATTTTTCTCCAAAACTATAACAGATGCAAGCTTGTCCTGTTTGGTGGAGATGATATTTAATAAAATAAGTAGAAATCCACTAAAAGTTTTGTTTGGTTATCTTGCAATCCCGAGATAATCGTCTCCATGCTCCAAATCCATTTTAAAGCCATTTTTAAGGCATTTCGCGCATACATGAAATGAACACATTTTTCTCCAAAACTATAACAGATGCAAGCTTGTCCTGTTTGGTGGAGATAATATTTAATAAAATAAGTAGAAATCTACTAAAAGTTTCGTTTGTTTATATTGCCATCCTGAGATAATCGTCTCCATGCTCCAAATCCAATTTAAAGCCATTTCAAAGGCATTTTGCGCATACATGAAATGAACACATTTTTCTCCAAAACTATAACAGATGCAAGCTTGTCCTGTTTGGTGGAGATGATATTTATTAAAATAAGTAGAAATCCACTAAAAGTTTTGTTTGGTTATCTTGCAATCCCGAGATAATCGTCTCCATGCTCCAAATCCATTTTAAAGCCATTTTTAAGGCATTTCGCGCATACATGAAATGAACACATTTTTCTCCAAAACTATAACAGATGCAAGCTTGTCCTGTTTGGTGGAGATGATATTTAATAAAATAAGTAGAAATCCACTAAAAGTTTTGTTTGGTTATCTTGCAATCCCGAGATAATCGTCTCCATGTTCCAAATCCATTTTAAAGCCATTTTTAAGGCATTTCGCGCATACATGAAATGAACACATTTTTCTCCAAAACTATAACAGATGCAAGCTTGTCCTGTTTGGTGGAGATGATATTTAATAAAATAAGTAGAAATCCACTAAAAGTTTTGTTTGGTTATATTGCAATCCCGAGATAATCGTCTCCATGCTCCAAATCCATTTTAAAGCCATTTTTAAGGCATTTCGCGCATACATGAAATGAACACATTTTTCTCCAAAACTATAACAGAAGCTTGTCCTGTTTGGTGGAGATGATATTTAATAAAATAAGTAGAAATCCACTAAAAGTTTTGTTTGGTTATCTTGCAATCCCGAGATAATCGTCTCCATGCTCCAAATCCATTTTAAAGCCATTTCAAAGGCATTTTGCGCATACATGAAATGAACACATTTTTCTCCAAAACTATAACACATGCAAGCTTGTCCTGTTTGGTGGAGATGATATTTAATAAAATAAGTAGAAATCCACTAAAAGTTTTGTTTGGTTATCTTGCAATCCCGAGATAATCGTCTCAATGCTCCAAATCCATTTTAAAGCCATTTTTAAGGCATTTCGCGCATACATGAAATGAACACATTTTTCTCCAAAACTATAACAGATGCAAGCTTGTCCTGTTTGGTGGAGATGATATTTAATAAAATAAGTAGAAATCCACTAAAAGTTTTGTTTGGTTATCTTGCAATCCCGAGATAATCGTCTCCATGCTCCAAATCCATTTTAAAGCCATTTTTAAGGCATTTCGCGCATACATGAAATGAACACATTTTTCTCCAAAACTATAACAGATGCAAGCTTGTCCTGTTTGGTGGAGATGATATTTAATAAAATAAGTAAAAATCCACTAAAAGTTTTGTTTGGTTATCTTGCAATCCCGAGATAATCGTCTCCATGCTCCAAATCCATTTTAAAGCCATTTTTAAAGCATTTCGCGCATACATGAAATGAACACATTTTTCTCCAAAACTATAACAGATGCAAGCTTGTCCTGTTTGGTGGAGATGATATTTAATAAAATAAGTAGAAATCCACTAAAAGTTTTGTTTGGTTATCTTGCAATCCCGAGATAATCGTCTCCATGCTCCAAATCCATTTTAAAGCCATTTCAAAGGCATTTTGCGCATACATGAAATGAACACATTTTTCTCCAAAACTATAACAGATGCAAGCTTGTCCTGTTTGGTGGAGATAATATTTAATAAAATAAGTAGAAATCTACTAAAAGTTTCGTTTGTTTATATTGCCATCCTGAGATAATCGTCTCCATGCTCCAAATCCATTTTAAAGCCATTTCAAAGGCATTTTGCGCATACATGAAATGAACACATTTTTCTCCAAAACTATAACACATGCAAGCTTGTCCTGTTTGGTGGAGATGATATTTAATAAAATAAGTAGAAATCCACTAAAAGTTTTGTTTGGTTATCTTGCAATTCCGAGATAATCGTCTCCATGCTCCAAATCCATTTTAAAGCCATTTTTAAGGCATTTCGCGCATACATTAAATGAACACATTTTTCTCCAAAACTATAACAGATGCAAGCTTGTCCTGTTTGGTGGAGATGATATTTAATAAAATAAGTAGAAATCCACTAAAAGTTTTGTTTGGTTATCTTGCAATCCCGAGATAATCGTCTCCATGCTCCAAATCCATTTTAAAGCCATTTTTAAGGCATTTCGCGCATACATGAAATGAACACATTTTTCTCCAAAACTATAACAGATGCAAGCTTGTCCTGTTTGGTGGAGATAATATTTAATAAAATAAGTAGAAATCTACTAAAAGTTTCGTTTGTTTATATTGCCATCCTGAGATAATCGTCTCCATGCTCCAAATCCATTTTAAAGCCATTTCAAAGGCATTTTGCGCATACATGAAATGAACACATTTTTCTCCAAAACTATAACAGATGCAAGCTTGTCCTGTTTGGTGGAGATGATATTTATTAAAATAAGTAGAAATCCACTAAAAGTTTTGTTTGGTTATCTTGCAATCCCGAGATAATCGTCTCCATGCTCCAAATCCATTTTAAAGCCATTTTTAAGGCATTTCGCGCATACATGAAATGAACACATTTTTCTCCAAAACTATAACAGATGCAAGCTTGTCCTGTTTGGTGGAGATGATATTTAATAAAATAAGTAGAAATCCACTAAAACTTTTGTTTGGTTATCTTGCAATCCCGAGATAATCGTCTCCATGCTCCAAATCCATTTTAAAGCCATTTTTAAGGCATTTCGCGCATACATGAAATGAACACATTTTTCTCCAAAACTATAACAGATGCAAGCTTGTCCTGTTTGGTGGAGATGATATTTAATAAAATAAGTAGAAATCCACTAAAAGTTTTGTTTGGTTATATTGCAATCCCGAGATAATCGTCTCCATGCTCCAAATCCATTTTAAAGCCATTTTTAAGGCATTTCGCGCATACATGAAATGAACACATTTTTCTCCAAAACTATAACAGAAGCTTGTCCTGTTTGGTGGAGATGATATTTAATAAAATAAGTAGAAATCCACTAAAAGTTTTGTTTGGTTATCTTGCAATCCCGAGATAATCGTCTCCATGCTCCAAATCCATTTTAAAGCCATTTCAAAGGCATTTTGCGCATACATGAAATGAACACATTTTTCTCCAAAACTATAACACATGCAAGCTTGTCCTGTTTGGTGGAGATGATATTTAATAAAATAAGTAGAAATCCACTAAAAGTTTTGTTTGGTTATCTTGCAATCCCGAGATAATCGTCTCCATGCTCCAAATCCATTTTAAAGCCATTTTTAAGGCATTTCGCGCATACATGAAATGAACACATTTTTCTCCAAAACTATAACAGATGCAAGCTTGTCCTGTTTGGTGGAGATGATATTTAATAAAATAAGTAGAAATCCACTAAAAGTTTTGTTTGGTTATCTTGCAATCCCGAGATAATCGTCTCCATGCTCCAAATCCATTTTAAAGCCATTTTTAAAGCATTTCGCGCATACATGAAATGAACACATTTTTCTCCAAAACTATAACAGATGCAAGCTTGTCCTGTTTGGTGGAGATGATATTTAATAAAATAAGTAGAAATCCACTAAAAGTTTTGTTTGGTTATCTTGCAATCCCGAGATAATCGTCTCCATGCTCCAAATCCATTTTAAAGCCATTTCAAAGGCATTTTGCGCATACATGAAATGAACACATTTTTCTCCAAAACTATAACAGATGCAAGCTTGTCCTGTTTGGTGGAGATAATATTTAATAAAATAAGTAGAAATCTACTAAAAGTTTCGTTTGTTTATATTGCCATCCTGAGATAATCGTCTCCATGCTCCAAATCCATTTTAAAGCCATTTCAAAGGCATTTTGCGCATACATGAAATGAACACATTTTTCTCCAAAACTATAACACATGCAAGCTTGTCCTGTTTGGTGGAGATGATATTTAATAAAATAAGTAGAAATCCACTAAAAGTTTTGTTTGGTTATCTTGCAATTCCGAGATAATCGTCTCCATGCTCCAAATCCATTTTTAAGGCATTTCGCGCATACATGAAATGAACACATTTTTCTCCAAAACTATAACAGATGCAAGCTTGTCCTGTTTGGTGGAGATGATATTTAATAAAATAAGTAGAAATCCACTAAAAGTTTTGTTTGGTTATCTTGCAATCCCGAGATAATCGTCTCCATGCTCCAAATCCATTTTAAAGCCATTTTTAAGGCATTTCGCGCATACATGAAATGAACACATTTTTCTCCAAAACTATAACAGATGCAAGCTTGTCCTGTTTGGTGGAGATAATATTTAATAAAATAAGTAGAAATCTACTAAAAGTTTCGTTTGTTTATATTGCCATCCTGAGATAATCGTCTCCATGCTCCAAATCCATTTTAAAGCCATTTCAAAGGCATTTTGCGCATACATGAAATGAACACATTTTTCTCCAAAACTATAACAGATGCAAGCTTGTCCTGTTTGGTGGAGATGATATTTATTAAAATAAGTAGAAATCCACTAAAAGTTTTGTTTGGTTATCTTGCAATCCCGAGATAATCGTCTCCATGCTCCAAATCCATTTTAAAGCCATTTTTAAGGCATTTCGCGCATACATGAAATGAACACATTTTTCTCCAAAACTATAACAGATGCAAGCTTGTCCTGTTTGGTGGAGATGATATTTAATAAAATAAGTAGAAATCCACTAAAAGTTTTGTTTGGTTATCTTGCAATCCCGAGATAATCGTCTCCATGTTCCAAATCCATTTTAAAGCCATTTTTAAGGCATTTCGCGCATACATGAAATGAACACATTTTTCTCCAAAACTATAACAGATGCAAGCTTGTCCTGTTTGGTGGAGATGATATTTAATAAAATAAGTAGAAATCCACTAAAAGTTTTGTTTGGTTATATTGCAATCCCGAGATAATCGTCTCCATGCTCCAAATCCATTTTAAAGCCATTTTTAAGGCATTTCGCGCATACATGAAATGAACACATTTTTCTCCAAAACTATAACAGAAGCTTGTCCTGTTTGGTGGAGATGATATTTAATAAAATAAGTAGAAATCCACTAAAAGTTTTGTTTGGTTATCTTGCAATCCCGAGATAATCGTCTCCATGCTCCAAATCCATTTTAAAGCCATTTCAAAGGCATTTTGCGCATACATGAAATGAACACATTTTTCTCCAAAACTATAACACATGCAAGCTTGTCCTGTTTGGTGGAGATGATATTTAATAAAATAAGTAGAAATCCACTAAAAGTTTTGTTTGGTTATCTTGCAATCCCGAGATAATCGTCTCCATGCTCCAAATCCATTTTAAAGCCATTTTTAAGGCATTTCGCGCATACATGAAATGAACACATTTTTCTCCAAAACTATAACAGATGCAAGCTTGTCCTGTTTGGTGGAGATGATATTTAATAAAATAAGTAGAAATCCACTAAAAGTTTTGTTTGGTTATCTTGCAATCCCGAGATAATCGTCTCCATGCTCCAAATCCATTTTAAAGCCATTTTTAAGGCATTTCGCGCATACATGAAATGAACACATTTTTCTCCAAAACTATAACAGATGCAAGCTTGTCCTGTTTGGTGGAGATGATATTTAATAAAATAAGTAAAAATCCACTAAAAGTTTTGTTTGGTTATCTTGCAATCCCGAGATAATCGTCTCCATGCTCCAAATCCATTTTAAAGCCATTTTTAAAGCATTTCGCGCATACATGAAATGAACACATTTTTCTCCAAAACTATAACAGATGCAAGCTTGTCCTGTTTGGTGGAGATGATATTTAATAAAATAAGTAGAAATCCACTAAAAGTTTTGTTTGGTTATCTTGCAATCCCGAGATAATCGTCTCCATGCTCCAAATCCATTTTAAAGCCATTTCAAAGGCATTTTGCGCATACATGAAATGAACACATTTTTCTCCAAAACTATAACAGATGCAAGCTTGTCCTGTTTGGTGGAGATAATATTTAATAAAATAAGTAGAAATCTACTAAAAGTTTCGTTTGTTTATATTGCCATCCTGAGATAATCGTCTCCATGCTCCAAATCCATTTTAAAGCCATTTCAAAGGCATTTTGCGCATACATGAAATGAACACATTTTTCTCCAAAACTATAACACATGCAAGCTTGTCCTGTTTGGTGGAGATGATATTTAATAAAATAAGTAGAAATCCACTAAAAGTTTTGTTTGGTTATCTTGCAATTCCGAGATAATCGTCTCCATGCTCCAAATCCATTTTAAAGCCATTTTTAAGGCATTTCGCGCATACATTAAATGAACACATTTTTCTCCAAAACTATAACAGATGCAAGCTTGTCCTGTTTGGTGGAGATGATATTTAATAAAATAAGTAGAAATCCACTAAAAGTTTTGTTTGGTTATCTTGCAATCCCGAGATAATCGTCTCCATGCTCCAAATCCATTTTAAAGCCATTTTTAAGGCATTTCGCGCATACATGAAATGAACACATTTTTCTCCAAAACTATAACAGATGCAAGCTTGTCCTGTTTGGTGGAGATAATATTTAATAAAATAAGTAGAAATCTACTAAAAGTTTCGTTTGTTTATATTGCCATCCTGAGATAATCGTCTCCATGCTCCAAATCCATTTTAAAGCCATTTCAAAGGCATTTTGCGCATACATGAAATGAACACATTTTTCTCCAAAACTATAACAGATGCAAGCTTGTCCTGTTTGGTGGAGATGATATTTATTAAAATAAGTAGAAATTCACTAAAAGTTTTGTTTGGTTATCTTGCAATCCCGAGATAATCGTCTTCATGCTCCAAATCCATTTTAAAGCCATTTTTAAGGCATTTCGCGCATACATGAAATGAACACATTTTTCTCCAAAACTATAACAGATGCAAGCTTGTCCTGTTTGGTGGAGATGATATTTAATAAAATAAGTAGAAATCCACTAAAACTTTTGTTTGGTTATCTTGCAATCCCGAGATAATCGTCTCCATGCTCCAAATCCATTTTAAAGCCATTTTTAAGGCATTTCGCGCATACATGAAATGAACACATTTTTCTCCAAAACTATAACAGATGCAAGCTTGTCCTGTTTGGTGGAGATGATATTTAATAAAATAAGTAGAAATCCACTAAAAGTTTTGTTTGGTTATATTGCAATCCCGAGATAATCGTCTCCATGCTCCAAATCCATTTTAAAGCCATTTTTAAGGCATTTCGCGCATACATGAAATGAACACATTTTTCTCCAAAACTATAACAGAAGCTTGTCCTGTTTGGTGGAGATGATATTTAATAAAATAAGTAGAAATCCACTAAAAGTTTTGTTTGGTTATCTTGCAATCCCGAGATAATCGTCTCCATGCTCCAAATCCATTTTAAAGCCATTTTTAAGGCATTTCGTGCATACATGAAATGAACACATTTTTCTCCAAAACTATAACAGATGCAAGCTTGTCCTGTTTGGTGGAGATGATATTTAATAAAATAAGTAGAAATCCACTAAAAGTTTTGTTTGGTTATCTTGCAATCCCGAGATAATCGTCTCCATGCTCCAAATCCATTTTAAAGCCATTTTTAAGGCATTTCGCGCATACATGAAATGAACACATTTTTCTCCAAAACTATAACAGATGCAAGCTTGTCCTGTTTGGTGGAGATGATTATTTAATAAAATAAGTAGAAATCCACTAAAAGTTTTGTTTGGTTATCTTGCAATCCCGAGATAATCGTCTCCATGCTCCAAATCCATTTTAAAGCCATTTTTAAGGCATTTCGCGCATACATGAAATGAACACATTTTTCTCCAAAACTATAACAGATGCAAGCTTGTCCTCTTTGGTGGAGATGATATTTAATAAAATAAGTAGAAATCTACTAAAAGTTTCGTTTGTTTATATTGCCATCCTGAGATAATCGTCTCCATGCTCCAAATCCATTTTAAAGCCATTTCAAAGGCATTTTGCGCATACATGAAATGAACACATTTTTCTCCAAAACTATAACACATGCAAGCTTGTCCTGTTTGGTGGAGATGATATTTAATAAAATAAGTAGAAATCCACTAAAAGTTTTGTTTGGTTATCTTGCAATCCCGAGATAATCGTCTCCATGCTCCAAATCCATTTTAAAGCCATTTTTAAGGCATTTCGCGCATACATGAAATGAACACATTTTTCTCCAAAACTATAACAGATGCAAGCTTGTCCTGTTTGGTGGAGATGATATTTAATAAAATAAGTAGAAATCCACTAAAAGTTTTGTTTGGTTATCTTGCAATCCCGAGATAATCGTCTCCATGCTCCAAATCCATTTTAAAGCCATTTTTAAGGCATTTCGCGCATACATGAAATGAACACATTTTTCTCCAAAACTATAACAGATGCAAGCTTGTCCTGTTTGGTGGAGATGATATTTAATAAAATAAGTAGAAATCCACTAAAAGTTTTGTTTGGTTATCTTGCAATCCCGAGATAATCGTCTCCATGCTCCAAATCCATTTTAAAGCCATTTTTAAAGCATTTCGCGCATACATGAAATGAACACATTTTTCTCCAAAACTATAACAGATGCAAGCTTGTCCTGTTTGGTGGAGATGATATTTAATAAAATAAGTAGAAATCCACTAAAAGTTTTGTTTGGTTATCTTGCAATCCGGAGATAATCGTCTCCATGCTCCAAATCCATTTTAAAGCCATTTCAAAGGCATTTTGCGCATACATGAAATGAACACATTTTTCTCCAAAACTATAACACATGCAAGCTTGTCCTGTTTGGTGGAGATGATATTTAATAAAATAAGTAGAAATCCACTAAAAGTTTTGTTTGGTTATCTTGCAATCCCGAGATAATCGTCTCCATGCTCCAAATCCATTTTAAAGCCATTTTTAAGGCATTTCGCGCATACATGAAATGAACACATTTTTCTCCAAAACTATAACAGATGCAAGCTTGTCCTGTTTGGTGGAGATGATATTTAATAAAATAAGTAGAAATCCACTAAAAGGTTTGTTTGGTTATCTTGCAATCCCGAGATAATCGTCTCCATGCTCCAAATCCATTTTAAAGCCATTTGTAAGGCATTTCGCGCATACATGAAATGAACACATTTTTCTCCAAAACTATAACAGACGCAAGCTTGTCCTGTTTGGTGGAGATGATATTTAATAAAATAAGTAGAAATCCACTAAAAGTTTTGTTTGGTTATCTTGCAATCCCGAGATAATCGTCTCCATGCTCCAAATCCATTTTAAAGCCATTTTTAAGGCATTTCGCGCATACATGAAATGAACACATTTTTCTCCAAAACTATAACAGATGCAAGCTTGTCCTGTTTGGTGGAGATGATATTTAATAAAATAAGTAGAAATCCACTAAAAGTTTTGTTTGGTTATCTTGCAATCCCGAGATAATCGTCTCCATGCTCCAAATCCATTTTAAAGCCATTTTTAAGGCATTTCGCGCATACATGAAATGAACACATTTTTCTCCAAAACTATAACAGATGCAAGCTTGTCCTGTTTGGTGGAGATGATATTTAATAAAATAAGTAGAAATCCACTAAAAGTTTTGTTTGGTTATATTGCAATCCCGAGATAATCGTCTCCATGCTCCAAATCCATTTTAAAGCCATTTTTAAGGCATTTCGCGCATACATGAAATGAACACATTTTTCTCCAAAACTATAACAGATGCAAGCTTGTCCTGTTTCTTGGAGATGATATTTAATAAAATAAGTAGAAATCCACTAAAAGTTTTGTTTGGTTATCTTGCAATCCCGAGATAATCGTCTCCATGCTCCAAATCCATTTTAAAGCCATTTTTAAGGCATTTCGCGCATACATGAAATGAACACATTTTTCTCCAAAACTATAACAGATGCAAGCTTGTCCTGTTTGGTGGAGATAATATTTAATAAAATAAGTAGAAATCTACTAAAAGTTTCGTTTGTTTATATTGCCATCCTGAGATAATCGTCTCCATGCTCCAAATCCATTTTAAAGCCATTTCAAAGGCATTTTGCGCATACATGAAATGAACACATTTTTCTCCAAAACTATAACACATGCAAGCTTGTCCTGTTTGGTGGAGATGATATTTAATAAAATAAGTAGAAATCCACTAAAAGTTTTGTTTGGTTATCTTGCAATCCCGAGATAATCGTCTCCATGCTCCAAATCCATTTTAAAGCCATTTTTAAGGCATTTCGCGCATACATGAAATGAACACATTTTTCTCCAAAACTATAACAGATGCAAGCTTGTCCTGTTTGGTGGAGATGATATTTAATAAAATAAGTAGAAATCCACTAAAAGTTTTGTTTGGTTATCTTGCAATCCCGAGATAATCGTCTCCATGCTCCAAATCCATTTTAAAGCCATTTTTAAGGCATTTCGCGCATACATGAAATGAACACATTTTTCTCTAAAACTATAACAGATGCAAGCTTGTCCTGTTTGGTGGAGATGATATTTAATAAAATAAGTAGAAATCCACTAAAAGTTTTGTTTGGTTATCTTGCAATCCCGAGATAATCGTCTCCATGCTCCAAATCCATTTTAAAGCCATTTTTAAGGCATTTCGCGCATACATGAAATGAACACATTTTTCTCCAAAACTATAACAGATGCAAGCTTGTCCTGTTTGGTGGAGATAATATTTAATAAAATAAGTAGAAATCTACTAAAAGTTTCGTTTGTTTATATTGCCATCCTGAGATAATCGTCTCCATGCTCCAAATCCATTTTAAAGCCATTTCAAAGGCATTTTGCGCATACATGAAATGAACACATTTTTCTCCAAAACTATAACACATGCAAGCTTGTCCTGTTTGGTGGAGATGATATTTAATAAAATAAGTAGAAATCCACTAAAAGTTTTGTTTGCTTATCTTGCAATCCCGAGATAATCGTCTCCATGCTCCAAATCCATTTTAAAGCCATTTTTAAGGCATTTCGCGCATACATGAAATGAACACATTTTTCTCCAAAACTATAACAGATGCAAGCTTGTCCTGTTTGGTGGAGATGATATTTAATAAAATAAGTAGAAATCCACTAAAAGTTTTGTTTGGTTATCTTGCAATCCCGAGATAATCGTCTCCATGCTCCAAATCCATTTTAAAGCCATTTTTAAGGCATTTCGCGCATACATGAAATGAACACATTTTTCTCCAAAACTATAACAGATGCAAGCTTGTCCTGTTTGGTGGAGATGATATTTAATAAAATAAGTAGAAATCCACTAAAAGTTTTGTTTGGTTATCTTGCAATCCCGAGATAATCGTCTCCATGCTCCAAATCCATTTTAAAGCCATTTCAAAGGCATTTTGCGCATACATGAAATGAACACATTTTTCTCCAAAACTATAACACATGCAAGCTTGTCCTGTTTGGTGGAGATGATATTTAATAAAATAAGTAGAAATCCACTAAAAGTTTTGTTTGGTTATCTTGCAATCCCGAGATAATCGTCTCCATGCTCCAAATCCATTTTAAAGCCATTTTTAAGGCATTTCGCGCATACATGAAATGAACACATTTTTCTCCAAAACTATAACAGATGCAAGCTTGTCCTGTTTGGTGGAGATGATATTTAATAAAATAAGTAGAAATCCACTAAAAGTTTTGTTTGGTTATCTTGCAATCCCGAGATAATCGTCTCCATGCTCCAAATCCATTTTAAAGCCATTTTTAAGGCATTTCGCGCATACATGAAATGAACACATTTTTCTCCAAAACTATAACAGACGCAAGCTTGTCCTGTTTGGTGGAGATGATATTTAATAAAATAAGTAGAAATCCACTAAAAGTTTTGTTTGGTTATCTTGCAATCCCGAGATAATCGTCTCCATGCTCCAAATCCATTTTAAAGCCATTTTTAAGGCATTTCGCGCATACATGAAATGAACACATTTTTCTCCAAAACTATAACACATGCAAGCTTGTCCTGTTTGGTGGAGATGATATTTAATAAAATAAGTAGAAATCCACTAAAAGTTTTGTTTGGTTATCTTGCAATCCCGAGATAATCGTCTCCATGCTCCAAATCCATTTTAAAGCCATTTTTAAGGCATTTCGCGCATACATGAAATGAACACATTTTTCTCCAAAACTATAACAGATGCAAGCTTGTCCTGTTTGGTGGAGATGATATTTAATAAAATAAGTAGAAATCCACTAAAAGTTTTGTTTGGTTATCTTGCAATCCCGAGATAATCGTCTCCATGCTCCAAATCCATTTTAAAGCCATTTTTAAGGCATTTCGCGCATACATGAAATGAACACATTTTTCTCCAAAACTATAACAGATGCAAGCTTGTCCTGTTTGGTGGAGATGATATTTAATAAAATAAGTAGAAATCCACTAAAAGTTTTGTTTGGTTATCTTGCAATCCCGAGATAATCGTCTCCATGCTCCAAATCCATTTTAAAGCCATTTCAAAGGCATTTTGCGCATACATGAAATGAACACATTTTTCTCCAAAACTATAACACATGCAAGCTTGTCCTGTTTGGTGGAGATGATATTTAATAAAATAAGTAGAAATCCACTAAAAGTTTTGTTTGGTTATCTTGCAATCCCGAGATAATCGTCTCCATGCTCCAAATCCATTTTAAAGCCATTTTTAAGGCATTTCGCGCATACATGAAATGAACACATTTTTCTCCAAAACTATAACAGATGCAAGCTTGTCCTGTTTGGTGGAGATGATATTTAATAAAATAAGTAGAAATCCACTAAAAGTTTTGTTTGGTTATCTTGCAATCCCGAGATAATCGTCTCCATGCTCCAAATCCATTTTAAAGCCATTTTTAAGGCATTTCGCGCATACATGAAATGAACACATTTTTCTCCAAAACTATAACAGACGCAAGCTTGTCCTGTTTGGTGGAGATGATATTTAATAAAATAAGTAGAAATCCACTAAAAGTTTTGTTTGGTTATCTTGCAATCCCGAGATAATCGTCTCCATGCTCCAAATCCATTTTAAAGCCATTTTTAAGGCATTTCGCGCATACATGAAATGAACACATTTTTCTCCAAAACTATAACAGATGCAAGCTTGTCCTGTTTGGTGGAGATGATATTTAATAAAATAAGTAGAAATCCACTAAAAGTTTTGTTTGGTTATCTTGCAATCCCGAGATAATCGTCTCCATGCTCCAAATCCATTTTAAAGCCATTTTTAAGGCATTTCGCGCATACATGAAATGAACACATTTTTCTCCAAAACTATAACAGATGCAAGCTTGTCCTGTTTGGTGGAGATGATATTTAATAAAATAAGTAGAAATCCACTAAAAGTTTTGTTTGGTTATCTTGCAATCCCGAGATAATCGTCTCCATGCTCCAAATCCATTTTAAAGCCATTTCAAAGGCATTTTGCGCATACATGAAATGAACACATTTTTCTCCAAAACTATAACACATGCAAGCTTGTCCTGTTTGGTGGAGATGATATTTAATAAAATAAGTAGAAATCCACTAAAAGTTTTGTTTGGTTATCTTGCAATCCCGAGATAATCGTCTCCATGCTCCAAATCCATTTTAAAGCCATTTTTAAGGCATTTCGCGCATACATGAAATGAACACATTTTTCTCCAAAACTATAACAGATGCAAGCTTGTCCTGTTTGGTGGAGATGATATTTAATAAAATAAGTAGAAATCCACTAAAAGTTTTGTTTGGTTATCTTGCAATCCCGAGATAATCGTCTCCATGCTCCAAATCCATTTTAAAGCCATTTTTAAGGCATTTCGCGCATACATGAAATGAACACATTTTTCTCCAAAACTATAACAGACGCAAGCTTGTCCTGTTTGGTGGAGATGATATTTAATAAAATAAGTAGAAATCCACTAAAAGTTTTGTTTGGTTATCTTGCAATCCCGAGATAATCGTCTCCATGCTCCAAATCCATTTTAAAGCCATTTTTAAGGCATTTCGCGCATACATGAAATGAACACATTTTTCTCCAAAACTATAACACATGCAAGCTTGTCCTGTTTGGTGGAGATGATATTTAATAAAATAAGTAGAAATCCACTAAAAGTTTTGTTTGGTTATCTTGCAATCCCGAGATAATCGTCTCCATGCTCCAAATCCATTTTAAAGCCATTTTTAAGGCATTTCGCGCATACATGAAATGAACACATTTTTCTCCAAAACTATAACAGATGCAAGCTTGTCCTGTTTGGTGGAGATGATATTTAATAAAATAAGTAGAAATCCACTAAAAGTTTTGTTTGGTTATCTTGCAATCCCGAGATAATCGTCTCCATGCTCCAAATCCATTTTAAAGCCATTTTTAAGGCATTTCGCGCATACATGAAATGAACACATTTTTCTCCAAAAATATAACAGACGCAAGCTTGTCCTGTTTGGTGGAGATGATATTTAATAAAATAAGTAGAAATCCACTAAAAGTTTTGTTTGGTTATCTTGCAATCCCGAGATAATCGTCTCCATGCTCCAAATCCATTTTAAAGCCATTTTTAAGGCATTTCGCGCATACATGAAATGAACACATTTTTCTCCAAAACTATAACAGATGCAAGCTTGTCCTGTTTGGTGGAGATGATATTTAATAAAATAAGTAGAAATCCACTAAAAGTTTTGTTTGGTTATCTTGCAATCCCGAGATAATCGTCTCCATGCTCCAAATCCATTTTAAAGCCATTTTTAAGGCATTTCGCGCATACATGAAATGAACACATTTTTCTCCAAAACTATAACAGATGCAAGCTTGTCCTGTTTGGTGGAGATGATATTTAATAAAATAAGTAGAAATCCACTAAAAGTTTTGTTTGGTTATCTTGCAATCCCGAGATAATCGTCTCCATGCTCCAAATCCATTTTAAAGCCATTTCAAAGGCATTTTGCGCATACATGAAATGAACACATTTTTCTCCAAAACTATAACACATGCAAGCTTGTCCTGTTTGGTGGAGATGATATTTAATAAAATAAGTAGAAATCCACTAAAAGTTTTGTTTGGTTATCTTGCAATCCCGAGATAATCGTCTCCATGCTCCAAATCCATTTTAAAGCCATTTTTAAGGCATTTCGCGCATACATGAAATGAACACATTTTTCTCCAAAACTATAACAGATGCAAGCTTGTCCTGTTTGGTGGAGATGATATTTAATAAAATAAGTAGAAATCCACTAAAAGTTTTGTTTGGTTATCTTGCAATCCCGAGATAATCGTCTCCATGCTCCAAATCCATTTTAAAGCCATTTTTAAGGCATTTCGCGCATACATGAAATGAACACATTTTTCTCCAAAACTATAACAGACGCAAGCTTGTCCTGTTTGGTGGAGATGATATTTAATAAAATAAGTAGAAATCCACTAAAAGTTTTGTTTGGTTATCTTGCAATCCCGAGATAATCGTCTCCATGCTCCAAATCCATTTTAAAGCCATTTTTAAGGCATTTCGCGCATACATGAAATGAACACATTTTTCTCCAAAACTATAACACATGCAAGCTTGTCCTGTTTGGTGGAGATGATATTTAATAAAATAAGTAGAAATCCACTAAAAGTTTTGTTTGGTTATCTTGCAATCCCGAGATAATCGTCTCCATGCTCCAAATCCATTTTAAAGCCATTTTTAAGGCATTTCGCGCATACATGAAATGAACACATTTTTCTCCAAAACTATAACAGATGCAAGCTTGTCCTGTTTGGTGGAGATGATATTTAATAAAATAAGTAGAAATCCACTAAAAGTTTTGTTTGGTTATCTTGCAATCCCGAGATAATCGTCTCCATGCTCCAAATCCATTTTAAAGCCATTTTTAAGGCATTTCGCGCATACATGAAATGAACACATTTTTCTCCAAAACTATAACAGATGCAAGCTTGTCCTGTTTGGTGGAGATGATATTTAATAAAATAAGTAGAAATCCACTAAAAGTTTTGTTTGGTTATCTTGCAATCCCGAGATAATCGTCTCCATGCTCCAAATCCATTTTAAAGCCATTTTTAAAGCATTTCGCGCATACATGAAATGAACACATTTTTCTCCAAAACTATAACACATGCAAGCTTGTCCTGTTTGGTGGAGATGATATTTAATAAAATAAGTAGAAATCCACTAAAAGTTTTGTTTGGTTATCTTGCAATCCCGAGATAATCGTCTCCATGCTCCAAATCCATTTTAAAGCCATTTTTAAGGCATTTCGCGCATACATGAAATGAACACATTTTTCTCCAAAACTATAACAGATGCAAGCTTGTCCTGTTTGGTGGAGATGATATTTAATAAAATAAGTAGAAATTCACTAAAAGTTTTGTTTGGTTATCTTGCAATCCCGAGATAATCGTCTCCATGCTCCAAATCCATTTTAAAGCCATTTTTAAGGCATTTCGCGCATACATGAAATGAACACATTTTTCTCCAAAACTATAACAGATGCAAGCTTGTCCTGTTTGGTGGAGATGATATTTAATAAAATAAGTAGAAATCCACTAAAAGTTTTGTTTGGTTATCTTGCAATCCCGAGATAATCGTCTCCATGCTCCAAATCCATTTTAAAGCCATTTCAAAGGCATTTTGCGCATACATGAAATGAACACATTTTTCTCCAAAACTATAACACATGCAAGCTTGTCCTGTTTGGTGGAGATGATATTTAATAAAATAAGTAGAAATCCACTAAAAGTTTTGTTTGGTTATCTTGCAATCCCGAGATAATCGTCTCCATGCTCCAAATCCATTTTAAAGCCATTTTTAAGGCATTTCGCGCATACATGAAATGAACACATTTTTCTCCAAAACTATAACAGATGCAAGCTTGTCCTGTTTGGTGGAGATGATATTTAATAAAATAAGTAGAAATCCACTAAAAGTTTTGTTTGGTTATCTTGCAATCCCGAGATAATCGTCTCCATGCTCCAAATCCATTTTAAAGCCATTTTTAAGGCATTTCGCGCATACATGAAATGAACACATTTTTCTCCAAAACTATAACAGATGCAAGCTTGTCCTGTTTGGTGGAGATGATATTTAATAAAATAAGTAGAAATCCACTAAAAGTTTTGTTTGGTTATCTTGCAATCCCGAGATAATCGTCTCCATGCTCCAAATCCATTTTAAAGCCATTTCAAAGGCATTTTGCGCATACATGAAATGAACACATTTTTCTCCAAAACTATAACACATGCAAGCTTGTCCTGTTTGGTGGAGATGATATTTAATAAAATAAGTAGAAATCCACTAAAAGTTTTGTTTGGTTATCTTGCAATCCCGAGATAATCGTCTCCATGCTCCAAATCCATTTTAAAGCCATTTTTAAGGCATTTCGCGCATACATGAAATGAACACATTTTTCTCCAAAACTATAACAGATGCAAGCTTGTCCTGTTTGGTGGAGATGATATTTAATAAAATAAGTAGAAATCCACTAAAAGTTTTGTTTGGTTATCTTGCAATCCCGAGATAATCGTCTCCATGCTCCAAATCCATTTTAAAGCCATTTTTAAGGCATTTCGCGCATACATGAAATGAACACATTTTTCTCCAAAACTATAACAGACGCAAGCTTGTCCTGTTTGGTGGAGATGATATTTAATAAAATAAGTAGAAATCCACTAAAAGTTTTGTTTGGTTATCTTGCAATCCCGAGATAATCGTCTCCATGCTCCAAATCCATTTTAAAGCCATTTTTAAGGCATTTCGCGCATACATGAAATGAACACATTTTTCTCCAAAACTATAACACATGCAAGCTTGTCCTGTTTGGTGGAGATGATATTTAATAAAATAAGTAGAAATCCACTAAAAGTTTTGTTTGGTTATCTTGCAATCCCGAGATAATCGTCTCCATGCTCCAAATCCATTTTAAAGCCATTTTTAAGGCATTTCGCGCATACATGAAATGAACACATTTTTCTCCAAAACTATAACAGATGCAAGCTTGTCCTGTTTGGTGGAGATGATATTTAATAAAATAAGTAGAAATCCACTAAAAGTTTTGTTTGGTTATCTTGCAATCCCGAGATAATCGTCTCCATGCTCCAAATCCATTTTAAAGCCATTTTTAAGGCATTTCGCGCATACATGAAATGAACACATTTTTCTCCAAAACTATAACAGATGCAAGCTTGTCCTGTTTGGTGGAGATGATATTTAATAAAATAAGTAGAAATCCACTAAAAGTTTTGTTTGGTTATCTTGCAATCCCGAGATAATCGTCTCCATGCTCCAAATCCATTTTAAAGCCATTTCAAAGGCATTTTGCGCATACATGAAATGAACACATTTTTCTCCAAAACTATAACACATGCAAGCTTGTCCTGTTTGGTGGAGATGATATTTAATAAAATAAGTAGAAATCCACTAAAAGTTTTGTTTGGTTATCTTGCAATCCCGAGATAATCGTCTCCATGCTCCAAATCCATTTTAAAGCCATTTTTAAGGCATTTCGCGCATACATGAAATGAACACATTTTTCTCCAAAACTATAACAGATGCAAGCTTGTCCTGTTTGGTGGAGATGATATTTAATAAAATAAGTAGAAATCCACTAAAAGTTTTGTTTGGTTATCTTGCAATCCCGAGATAATCGTCTCCATGCTCCAAATCCATTTTAAAGCCATTTTTAAGGCATTTCGCGCATACATGAAATGAACACATTTTTCTCCAAAACTATAACAGACGCAAGCTTGTCCTGTTTGGTGGAGATGATATTTAATAAAATAATAAGTAGAAATCCACTAAAAGTTTTGTTTGGTTATCTTGCAATCCCGAGATAATCGTCTCCATGCTCCAAATCCATTTTAAAGCCATTTTTAAGGCATTTCGCGCATACATGAAATGAACACATTTTTCTCCAAAACTATAACACATGCAAGCTTGTCCTGTTTGGTGGAGATGATATTTAATAAAATAAGTAGAAATCCACTAAAAGTTTTGTTTGGTTATCTTGCAATCCCGAGATAATCGTCTCCATGCTCCAAATCCATTTTAAAGCCATTTTTAAGGCATTTCGCGCATACATGAAATGAACACATTTTTCTCCAAAACTATAACAGATGCAAGCTTGTCCTGTTTGGTGGAGATGATATTTAATAAAATAAGTAGAAATCCACTAAAAGTTTTGTTTGGTTATCTTGCAATCCCGAGATAATCGTCTCCATGCTCCAAATCCATTTTAAAGCCATTTTTAAGGCATTTCGCGCATACATGAAATGAACACATTTTTCTCCAAAACTATAACAGATGCAAGCTTGTCCTGTTTGGTGGAGATGATATTTAATAAAATAAGTAGAAATCCACTAAAAGTTTTGTTTGGTTATCTTGCAATCCCGAGATAATCGTCTCCATGCTCCAAATCCATTTTAAAGCCATTTCAAAGGCATTTTGCGCATACATGAAATGAACACATTTTTCTCCAAAACTATAACACATGCAAGCTTGTCCTGTTTGGTGGAGATGATATTTAATAAAATAAGTAGAAATCCACTAAAAGTTTTGTTTGGTTATCTTGCAATCCCGAGATAATCGTCTCCATGCTCCAAATCCATTTTAAAGCCATTTTTAAGGCATTTCGCGCATACATGAAATGAACACATTTTTCTCCAAAACTATAACAGATGCAAGCTTGTCCTGTTTGGTGGAGATGATATTTAATAAAATAAGTAGAAATCCACTAAAAGTTTTGTTTGGTTATCTTGCAATCCCGAGATAATCGTCTCCATGCTCCAAATCCATTTTAAAGCCATTTTTAAAGCATTTCGCGCATACATGAAATGAACACATTTTTCTCCAAAACTATAACACATGCAAGCTTGTCCTGTTTGGTGGAGATGATATTTAATAAAATAAGTAGAAATCCACTAAAAGTTTTGTTTGGTTATCTTGCAATCCCGAGATAATCGTCTCCATGCTCCAAATCCATTTTAAAGCCATTTTTAAGGCATTTCGCGCATACATGAAATGAACACATTTTTCTCCAAAACTATAACAGATGCAAGCTTGTCCTGTTTGATGGAGATGATATTTAATAAAATAAGTAGAAATCCACTAAAAGTTTTGTTTGGTTATCTTGCAATCCCGAGATAATCGTCTCCATGCTCCAAATCCATTTTAAAGCCATTTTTAAGGCATTTCGCGCATACATGAAATGAACACATTTTTCTCCAAAACTATAACAGATGCAAGCTTGTCCTGTTTGGTGGAGATGATATTTAATAAAATAAGTAGAAATCCACTAAAAGTTTTGTTTGGTTATCTTGCAATCCCGAGATAATCGTCTCCATGCTCCAAATCCATTTTAAAGCCATTTCAAAGGCATTTTGCGCATACATGAAATGAACACATTTTTCTCCAAAACTATAACACATGCAAGCTTGTCCTGTTTGGTGGAGATGATATTTAATAAAATAAGTAGAAATCCACTAAAAGTTTTGTTTGGTTATCTTGCAATCCCGAGATAATCGTCTCCATGCTCCAAATCCATTTTAAAGCCATTTTTAAGGCATTTCGCGCATACATGAAATGAACACATTTTTCTCCAAAACTATAACAGATGCAAGCTTGTCCTGTTTGGTGGAGATGATATTTAATAAAATAAGTAGAAATCCACTAAAAGTTTTGTTTGGTTATCTTGCAATCCCAAAATAATCGTCTCCATGCTCCAAATCCATTTTAAAGCCATTTTTAAGGCATTTCGCGCATACATGAAATGAACACATTTTTCTCCAAAACTATAACAGATGCAAGCTTGTCCTGTTTGGTGGAGATGATATTTAATAAAATAAGTAGAAATCCACTAAAAGTTTTGTTTGGTTATCTTGCAATCCCGAGATAATCGTCTCCATGCTCCAAATCCATTTTAAAGCCATTTCAAAGGCATTTTGCGCATACATGAAATGAACACATTTTTCTCCAAAACTATAACACATGCAAGCTTGTCCTGTTTGGTGGAGATGATATTTAATAAAATAAGTAGAAATCCACTAAACGTTTTGTTTGGTTATCTTGCAATCCCGAGATAATCGTCTCCATGCTCCAAATCCATTTTAAAGCCATTTTTAAGGCATTTCGCGCATACATGAAATGAACACATTTTTCTCCAAAACTATAACAGATGCAAGCTTGTCCTGTTTGGTGGAGATGATATTTAATAAAATAAGTAGAAATCCACTAAAAGTTTTGTTTGGTTATCTTGCAATCCCGAGATAATCGTCTCCATGCTCCAAATCCATTTTAAAGCCATTTTTAAGGCATTTCGCGCATACATGAAATGAACACATTTTTCTCCAAAACTATAACAGACGCAAGCTTGTCCTGTTTGGTGGAGATGATATTTAATAAAATAAGTAGAAATCCACTAAAAGTTTTGTTTGGTTTACTTGCAATCCCGAGATAATCGTCTCCATGCTCCAAATCCATTTTAAAGCCATTTTTAAAGCATTTCGCGCATACATGAAATGAACACATTTTTCTCCAAAACTATAACAGATGCAAGCTTGTCCTGTTTGGTGGAGATGATATTTAATAAAATAAGTAGAAATCCACTAAAAGTTTTGTTTGGTTATCTTGCAATCCCGAGATAATCGTCTCCATGCTCCAAATCCATTTTAAAGCCATTTCAAAGGCATTTTGCGCATACATGAAATGAACACATTTTTCTCCAAAACTATAACACATGCAAGCTTGTCCTGTTTGGTGGAGATGATATTTAATAAAATAAGTAGAAATCCACTAAAAGTTTTGTTTGGTTATCTTGCAATCCCGAGATAATCGTCTCCATGCTCCAAATCCATTTTAAAGCCATTTTTAAGGCATTTCGCGCATACATGAAATGAACACATTTTTCTCCAAAACTATAACAGATGCAAGCTTGTCCTGTTTGGTGGAGATGATATTTAATAAAATAAGTAGAAATCCACTAAAAGTTTTGTTTGGTTATCTTGCAATCCCGAGATAATCGTCTCCATGCTCCAAATCCATTTTAAAGCCATTTTTAAGGCATTTCGCGCATACATGAAATGAACACATTTTTCTCCAAAACTATAACAGATGCAAGCTTGTCCTGTTTGGTGGAGATGATATTTAATAAAATAAGTAGAAATCCACTAAAAGTTTTGTTTGGTTATCTTGCAATCCCGAGATAATCGTCTCCATGCTCCAAATCCATTTTAAAGCCATTTTTAAGGCATTTCGCGCATACATGAAATGAACACATTTTTCTCCAAAACTATAACAGATGCAAGCTTGTCCTGTTTGGTGGAGATGATATTTAATAAAATAAGTAGAAATCCACTAAAAGTTTTGTTTGGTTATCTTGCAATCCCGAGATAATCGTCTCCATGCTCCAAATCCATTTTAAAGCCATTTTTAAGGCATTTCGCGCATACATGAAATGAACACATTTTTCTCCAAAACTATAACAGATGCAAGCTTGTCCTGTTTGGTGGAGATGATATTTAATAAAATAAGTAGAAATCCACTAAAAGTTTTGTTTGGTTATATTGCAATCCCGAGATAATCGTCTCCATGCTCCAAATCCATTTTAAAGCCATTTTTAAGGCATTTCGCGCATACATGAAATGAACACATTTTTCTCCAAAACTATAACAGATGCAAGCTTGTCCTGTTTGGTGGAGATGATATTTAATAAAATAAGTAGAAATCCACTAAAAGTTTTGTTTGGTTATCTTGCAATCCCGAGATAATCGTCTCCATGCTCCAAATCCATTTTAAAGCCATTTTTAAGGCATTTCGCGCATACATGAAATGAACACATTTTTCTCCAAAACTTTAACAGATGCAAGCTTGTCCTGTTTGGAGGAGATAATATTTAATAAAATAAGTAGAAATCTACTAAAAGTTTCGTTTGTTTATATTGCCATCCTGAGATAATCGTCTCCATGCTCCAAATCCATTTTAAAGCCATTTCAAAGGCATTTTGCGCATACATGAAATGAACACATTTTTCTCCAAAACTATAACACATGCAAGCTTGTCCTGTTTGGTGGAGATGATATTTAATAAAATAAGTAGAAATCCACTAAAAGTTTTGTTTGGTTATCTTGCAATCCCGAGATAATCGTCTCCATGCTCCAAATCCATTTTAAAGCCATTTTTAAGGCATTTCGCGCATACATGAAATGAACACATTTTTCTCCAAAACGATAACAGATGCAAGCTTGTCCTGTTTGGTGGAGATGATATTTAATAAAATAAGTAGAAATCCACTAAAAGTTTTGTTTGGTTATCTTGCAATCCCGAGATAATCGTCTCCATGCTCCAAATCCATTTTAAAGCCATTTTTAAGGCATTTCGCGCATACATGAAATGAACACATTTTTCTCCAAAACTATAACAGATGCAAGCTTGTCCTGTTTGGTGGAGATGATATTTAATAAAATAAGTAGAAATCCACTAAAAGTTTTGTTTGGTTATCTTGCAATCCCGAGATAATCGTCTCCATGCTCCAAATCCATTTTAAAGCCATTTTTAAGGCATTTCGCGCATACATGAAATGAACACATTTTTCTCCAAAACTATAACAGATGCAAGCTTGTCCTGTTTGGTGGAGATGATATTTAATAAAATAAGTAGAAATCCACTAAAAGTTTTGTTTGGTTATCTTGCAATCCCGAGATAATCGTCTCCATGCTCCAAATCCATTTTAAAGCCATTTTTAAGGCATTTCGCGCATACATGAAATGAACACATTTTTCTCCAAAACTATAACAGATGCAAGCTTGTCCTGTTTGGTGGAGATGATATTTAATAAAATAAGTAGAAATCCACTAAAAGTTTTGTTTGGTTATATTGCAATCCCGAGATAATCGTCTTCATGCTCCAAATCCATTTTAAAGCCATTTTTAAGGCATTTCGCGCATACATGAAATGAACACATTTTTCTCCAAAACTATAACAGATGCAAGCTTGTCCTGTTTGGTGGAGATGATATTTAATAAAATAAGTAGAAATCCACTAAAAGTTTTGTTTGGTTATCTTGCAATCCCGAGATAATCGTCTCCATGCTCCAAATCCATTTTAAAGCCATTTTTAAGGCATTTCGCGCATACATGAAATGAACACATTTTTCTCCAAAACTATAACAGATGCAAGCTTGTCCTGTTTGGTGGAGATGATATTTAATAAAATAAGTAGAAATCCACTAAAAGTTTTGTTTGGTTATCTTGCAATCCCGAGATAATCGTCTCCATGCTCCAAATCCATTTTAAAGCCATTTTTAAGGCATTTCGCGCATACATGAAATGAACACATTTTTCTCCAAAACTATAACAGATGCAAGCTTGTCCTGTTTGGTGGAGATGATATTTAATAAAATAAGTAGAAATCCACTAAAAGTTTTGTTTGGTTATCTTGCAATCCCGAGATAATCGTCTCCATGCTCCAAATCCATTTTAAAGCCATTTTTAAGGCATTTCGCGCATACATGAAATGAACACATTTTTCTCCAAAACTATAACAGATGCAAGCTTGTCCTCTTTGGTGGAGATAATATTTAATAAAATAAGTAGAAATCTACTAAAAGTTTCGTTTGTTTATATTGCCATCCTGAGATAATCGTCTCCATGCTCCAAATCCATTTTAAAGCCATTTCAAAGGCATTTTGCGCATACATGAAATGAACACATTTTTCTCCAAAACTATAACACATGCAAGCTTGTCCTGTTTGGTGGAGATGATATTTAATAAAATAAGTAGAAATCCACTAAAGTTTTGTTTGGTTATCTTGCAATCCCGAGATAATCGTCTCCATGCTCCAAATCCATTTTAAAGCCATTTTTAAGGCATTTCGCGCATACATGAAATGAACACATTTTTCTCCAAAACTATAACAGATGCAAGCTTGTCCTGTTTGGTGGAGATGATATTTAATAAAATAAGTAGAAATCCACTAAAAGTTTTGTTTGGTTATCTTGCAATCCCGAGATAATCGTCTCCATGCTCCAAATCCATTTTAAAGCCATTTTTAAGGCATTTCGCGCATACATGAAATGAACACATTTTTCTCCAAAACTATAACAGATGCAAGCTTGTCCTGTTTGGTGGAGATGATATTTAATAAAATAAGTAGAAATCCACTAAAAGTTTTGTTTGGTTATCTTGCAATCCCGAGATAATCGTCTCCATGCTCCAAATCCATTTTAAAGCCATTTTTAAAGCATTTCGCGCATACATGAAATGAACACATTTTTCTCCAAAACTATAACAGATGCAAGCTTGTCCTGTTTGGTGGAGATGATATTTAATAAAATAAGTAGAAATCCACTAAAAGTTTTGTTTGGTTATCTTGCAATCCCGAGATAATCGTCTCCATGCTCCAAATCCATTTTAAAGCCATTTTTAAGGCATTTCGCGCATACATGAAATGAACACATTTTTCTCCAAAACTATAACAGATGCAAGCTTGTCCTGTTTGGTGGAGATGATATTTAATAAAATAAGTAGAAATCCACTAAAAGTTTTGTTTGGTTATCTTGCAATCCCGAGATAATCGTCTCCATGCTCCAAATCCATTTTAAAGCCATTTTTAAGGCATTTCGCGCATACATGAAATGAACACATTTTTCTCCAAAACTATAACAGATGCAAGCTTGTCCTGTTTGGTGGAGATGATATTTAATAAAATAAGTAGAAATCCACTAAAAGTTTTGTTTGGTTATCTTGCAATCCCGAGATAATCGTCTCCATGCTCCAAATCCATTTTAAAGCCATTTTTAAGGCATTTCGCGCATACATGAAATGAACACATTTTTCTCCAAAACTATAACAGATGCAAGCTTGTCCTGTTTGGTGGAGATGATATTTAATAAAATAAGTAGAAATCCACTAAAAGTTTTGTTTGGTTATCTTGCAATCCCGAGATAATCGTCTCCATGCTCCAAATCCATTTTAAAGCCATTTTTAAGGCATTTCGCGCATACATGAAATGAACACATTTTTCTCCAAAACTATAACAGATGCAAGCTTGTCCTGTTTGGTGGAGATAATATTTAATAAAATAAGTAGAAATCTACTAAAAGTTTCGTTTGTTTATATTGCCATCCTGAGATAATCGTCTCCATGCTCCAAATCCATTTTAAAGCCATTTCAAAGGCATTTTGCGCATACATGAAATGAACACATTTTTCTCCAAAACTATAACACATGCAAGCTTGTCCTGTTTGGTGGAGATGATATTTAATAAAATAAGTAGAAATCCACTAAAAGTTTTGTTTGGTTATCTTGCAATCCCGAGATAATCGTCTCCATGCTCCAAATCCATTTTAAAGCCATTTTTAAGGCATTTCGCGCATACATGAAATGAACACATTTTTCTCCAAAACTATAACAGATGCAAGCTTGTCCTGTTTGGTGGAGATGATATTTAATAAAATAAGTAGAAATCCACTAAAAGTTTTGTTTGGTTATCTTGCAATCCCGAGATAATCGTCTCCATGCTCCAAATCCATTTTAAAGCCATTTTTAAGGCATTTTGCGCATACATGAAATGAACACATTTTTCTCCAAAACTATAACAGATGCAAGCTTGTCCTGTTTGGTGGAGATGATATTTAATAAAATAAGTAGAAATCCACTAAAAGTTTTGTTTGGTTATCTTGCAATCCCGAGATAATCGTCTCCATGCTCCAAATCCATTTTAAAGCCATTTTTAAGGCATTTCGCGCATACATGAAATGAACACATTTTTCTCCAAAACTATAACAGATGCAAGCTTGTCCTGTTTGGTGGAGATGATATTTAATAAAATAAGTAGAAATCCACTAAAAGTTTTGTTTGGTTATCTTGCAATCCCGAGATAATCGTCTCCATGCTCCAAATCCATTTTAAAGCCATTTTTAAGTCATTTCGCGCATACATGAAATGAACACATTTTTCTCCAAAACTATAACAGATGCAAGCTTGTCCTGTTTGGTGGAGATAATATTTAATAAAATAAGTAGAAATCTACTAAAAGTTTCGTTTGTTTATATTGCCATCCTGAGATAATCGTCTCCATGCTCCAAATCCATTTTAAAGCCATTTCAAAGGCATTTTGCGCATACATGAAATGAACACATTTTTCTCCAAAACTATAACACATGCAAGCTTGTCCTGTTTGGTGGAGATGATATTTAATAAAATAAGTAGAAATCCACTAAAAGTTTTGTTTGGTTATCTTGCAATCCCGAGATAATCGTCTCCATGCTCCAAATCCATTTAAAGCCATTTTAAGGCATTTCGCGCATACATGAAATGAACACATTTTTCTCCAAAACTATAACAGATGCAAGCTTGTCCTGTTTGGTGGAGATGATATTTAATAAAATAAGTAGAAATCCACTAAAAGTTTTGTTTGGTTATCTTGCAATCCCGAGATAATCGTCTCCATGCTCCAAATCCATTTTAAAGCCATTTTTAAGGCATTTCGCGCATACATGAAATGAACACATTTTTCTCCAAAACTAAAACAGATGCAAGCTTGTCCTGTTTGGTGGAGATGATATTTAATAAAATAAGTAGAAATCCACTAAAAGTTTTGTTTGGTTATATTGCAATCCCGAGATAATCGTCTCCATGCTCCAAATCCATTTTAAAGCCATTTTTAAGGCATTTCGCGCATACATGAAATGAACACATTTTTCTCCAAAACTATAACAGATGCAAGCTTGTCCTGTTTGGTGGAGATGATATTTAATAAAATAAGTAGAAATCCACTAAAAGTTTTGTTTGGTTATCTTGCAATCCCGAGATAATCGTCTCCATGCTCCAAATCCATTTTAAAGCCATTTTTAAGGCATTTCGCGCATACATGAAATGAACACATTTTTCTCCAAAACTATAACAGATGCAAGCTTGTCCTGTTTGGTGGAGATGATATTTAATAAAATAAGTAGAAATCCACTAAAAGTTTTGTTTGGTTATCTTGCAATCCCGAGATAATCGTCTCCATGCTCCAAATCCATTTTAAAGCCATTTTTAAGGCATTTCGCGCATACATGAAATGAACACATTTTTCTCCAAAACTATAACAGATGCAAGCTTGTCCTGTTTGGTGGAGATGATATTTAATAAAATAAGTAGAAATCCACTAAAAGTTTTGTTTGGTTATCTTGCAATCCCGAGATAATCGTCTCCATGCTCCAAATCCATTTTAAACCATTTTTAAGGCATTTCGCGCATACATGAAATGAACACATTTTTCTCCAAAACTATAACAGATGCAAGCTTGTCCTGTTTGGTGGAGATGATATTTAATAAAATAAGTAGAAATCCACTAAACGTTTTGTTTGGTTATCTTGCAATCCCGAGATAATCGTCTCCATGCTCCAAATCCATTTTAAAGCCATTTTTAAGGCATTTCGCGCATACATGAAATGAACACATTTTTCTCCAAAACTATAACAGATGCAAGCTTGTCCTGTTTGGTGGAGATGATATTTAATAAAATAAGTAGAAATCCACTAAAAGTTTTGTTTGGTTATCTTGCAATCCCGAGATAATCGTCTCCATGCTCCAAATCCATTTTAAAGCCATTTTTAAGGCATTTCGCGCATACATGAAATGAACACATTTTTCTCCAAAACTATAACAGATGCAAGCTTGTCCTGTTTGGTGGAGATGATATTTAATAAATTAAGTAGAAATCCACTAAACGTTTTGTTTGGTTATCTTGCAATCCCGAGATAATCGTCTCCATGCTCCAAATCCATTTTAAAGCCATTTTTAAGGCATTTCGCGCATACATGAAATGAACACATTTTTCTCCAAAACTATAACAGATGCAAGCTTGTCCTGTTTGGTGGAGATGATATTTAATAAAATAAGTAGAAATCCACTAAAAGTTTTGTTTGGTTATCTTGCAATCCCGAGATAATCGTCTCCATGCTCCAAATCCATTTTAAAGCCATTTTTAAGGCATTTCGCGCATACATGAAATGAACACATTTTTCTCCAAAACTATAACAGATGCAAGCTTGTCCTGTTTGGTGGAGATAATATTTAATAAAATAAGTAGAAATCTACTAAAAGTTTCGTTTGTTTATATTGCCATCCTGAGATAATCGTCTCCATGCTCCAAATCCATTTTAAAGCCATTTCAAAGGCATTTTGCGCATACATGAAATGAACACATTTTTCTCCAAAACTATAACACATGCAAGCTTGTCCTGTTTGGTGGAGATGATATTTAATAAAATAAGTAGAAATCCACTAAAAGTTTTGTTTGGTTATCTTGCAATCCCGAGATAATCGTCTCCATGCTCCAAATCCATTTTAAAGCCATTTTTAAGGCATTTCGCGCATACATGAAATGAACACATTTTTCTCCAAAACTATAACAGATGCAAGCTTGTCCTGTTTGGTGGAGATGATATTTAATAAAATAAGTAGAAATCCACTAAAAGTTTTGTTTGGTTATCTTGCAATCCCGAGATAATCGTCTCCATGCTCCAAATCCATTTTAAAGCCATTTTTAAGGCATTTCGCGCATACATGAAATGAACACATTTTTCTCCAAAACTATAACAGATGCAAGCTTGTCCTGTTTGGTGGAGATAATATTTAATAAAATAAGTAGAAATCTACTAAAAGTTTCGTTTGTTTATATTGCCATCCTGAGATAATCGTCTCCATGCTCCAAATCCTTTTTAAAGCCATTTTTAAGGCATTTCGCGCATACATGAAATGAACACATTTTTCTCCAAAACTATAACAGATGCAAGCTTGTCCTGTTTGGTGGAGATGATATTTAATAAAATAAGTAGAAATCCACTAAAAGTTTTGTTTGGTTATCTTGCAATCCCGAGATAATCGTCTCCATACTCCAAATCCATTTTAAAGCCATTTTTAAGGCATTTCGCGCATACATGAAATGAACACATTTTTCTCCAAAACTATAACAGATGCAAGCTTGTCCTGTTTGGTGGAGATGATATTTAATAAAATAAGTAGAAATCCACTAAAAGTTTTGTTTGGTTATCTTGCAATCCCGAGATAATCGTCTCCATGCTCCAAATCCATTTTAAAGCCTTTTTTAAGGCATTTCGCGCATACATGAAATGAACACATTTTTCTCCAAAACTATAACAGATGCAAGCTTGTCCTGTTTGGTGGAGATGATATTTAATAAAATAAGTAGAAATCCACTAAAAGTTTTGTTTGGTTATCTTGCAATCCCGAGATAATCGTCTCCATGCTCCAAATCCATTTTAAAGCCATTTTTAAGGCATTTCGCGCATACATGAAATGAACACATTTTTCTCCAAAACTATAACAGATGCAGGCTTGTCCTGTTTGGTGGAGATAATATTTAATAAAATAAGTAGAAATCTACTAAAAGTTTCGTTTGTTTATATTGCCATCCTGAGATAATCGTCTCCATGCTCCAAATCCATTTTAAAGCCATTTCAAAGGCATTTTGCGCATACATGAAATGAACACTTTTTTCTCCAAAACTATAACACATGCAAGCTTGTCCTGTTTGGTGGAGATGATAATTAATAAAATAAGTAGAAATCCACTAAAAGTTTTGTTTGGTTATCTTGCAATCCCGAGATAATCGTCTCCATGCTCCAAATCCATTTTAAAGCCATTTTTAAGGCATTTCGCGCATACATGAAATGAACACATTTTTCTCCAAAACTATAACAGATGCAAGCTTGTCCTGTTTGGTGGAGATGATATTTAATAAAATAAGTAGAAATCCACTAAAAGTTTTGTTTGGTTATCTTGCAATCCCGAGATAATCGTCTCCATGCTCCAAATCCATTTTAAAGCCATTTTTAAGGCATTTCGCGCATACATGAAATGAACACATTTTTCTCCAAAACTATAACAGATGCAAGCTTGTCCTGTTTGGTGGAGATGATATTTAATAAAATAAGTAGAAATCCACTAAAAGTTTTGTTTGGTTATCTTGCAATCCCGAGATAATCGTCTCCATGCTCCAAATCCATTTTAAAGCCATTTTTAAAGCATTTCGCGCATACATGAAATGAACACATTTTTCTCCAAAACTATAACAGATGCAAGCTTGTCCTGTTTGGTGGAGATGATATTTAATAAAATAAGTAGAAATCCACTAAAAGTTTTGTTTGGTTATCTTGCAATCCCGAGATAATCGTCTCCATGCTCCAAATCCATTTTAAAGCCATTTCAAAGGCATTTTGCGCATACATGAAATGAACACATTTTTCTCCAAAACTATAACAGATGCAAGCTTGTCCTGTTTGGTGGAGATAATATTTAATAAAATAAGTAGAAATCTACTAAAAGTTTCGTTTGTTTATATTGCCATCCTGAGATAATCGTCTCCATGCTCCAAATCCATTTTAAAGCCATTTCAAAGGCATTTTGCGCATACATGAAATGAACACATTTTTCTCCAAAACTATAACACATGCAAGCTTGTCCTGTTTGGTGGAGATGATATTTAATAAAATAAGTAGAAATCCACTAAAAGTTTTGTTTGGTTATCTTGCAATTCCGAGATAATCGTCTCCATGCTCCAAATCCATTTTAAAGCCATTTTTAAGGCATTTCGCGCATACATGAAATGAACACATTTTTCTCCAAAACTATAACAGATGCAAGCTTGTCCTGTTTGGTGGAGATGATATTTAATAAAATAAGTAGAAATCCACTAAAAGTTTTGTTTGGTTATCTTGCAATCCCGAGATAATCGTCTCCATGCTCCAAATCCATTTTAAAGCCATTTTTAAGGCATTTCGCGCATACATGAAATGAACACATTTTTCTCCAAAACTATAACAGATGCAAGCTTGTCCTGTTTGGTGGAGATAGTATTTAATAAAATAAGTAGAAATCTACTAAAAGTTTCGTTTGTTTATATTGCCATCCTGAGATAATCGTCTCCATGCTCCAAATCCATTTTAAAGCCATTTCAAAGGCATTTTGCGCATACATGAAATGAACACATTTTTCTCCAAAACTATAACAGATGCAAGCTTGTCCTGTTTGGTGGAGATGATATTTATTAAAATAAGTAGAAATCCACTAAAAGTTTTGTTTGGTTATCTTGCAATCCCGAGATAATCGTCTCCATGCTCCAAATCCATTTTAAAGCCATTTTTAAGGCATTTCGCGCATACATGAAATGAACACATTTTTCTCCAAAACTATAACAGATGCAAGCTTGTCCTGTTTGGTGGAGATGATATTTAATAAAATAAGTAGAAATCCACTAAAAGTTTTGTTTGGTTATCTTGCTATCCCGAGATAATCGTCTCCATGCTCCAAATCCATTTTAAAGCCATTTTTAAGGCATTTCGCGCATACATGAAATGAACACATTTTTCTCCAAAACTATAACAGATGCAAGCTTGTCCTGTTTGGTGGAGATGATATTTAATAAAATAAGTAGAAATCCACTAAAAGTTTTGTTTGGTTATCTTGCAATCCCGAGATAATCGTCTCCATGCTCCAAATCCATTTTAAAGCCATTTTTAAGGCATTTCGCGCATACATGAAATGAACACATTTTTCTCCAAAACTATAACAGATGCAAGCTTGTCCTGTTTGGTGGAGATGATATTTAATAAAATAAGTAGAAATCCACTAAAAGTTTTGTTTGGTTATCTTGCAATCCCGAGATAATCGTCTCCATACTCCAAATCCATTTTAAAGCCATTTTTAAGGCATTTCGCGCATACATGAAATGAACACATTTTTCTCCAAAACTATAACAGATGCAAGCTTGTCCTGTTTGGTGGAGATGATATTTAATAAAATAAGTAGAAATCCACTAAAAGTTTTGTTTGGTTATCTTGCAATCCCGAGATAATCGTCTCCATGCTCCAAATCCATTTTAAAGCCATTTTTAAGGCATTTCGCGCATACATGAAATGAACACATTTTTCTCCAAAACTATAACAGATGCAAGCTTGTCCTGTTTGGTGGAGATGATATTTAATAAAATAAGTAGAAATCCACTAAAAGTTTTGTTTGGTTATCTTGCAATCCCGAGATAATCGTCTCCATGCTCCAAATCCATTTTAAAGCCATTTTTAAGGCATTTCGCGCATACATGAAATGAACACATTTTTCTCCAAAACTATAACAGATGCAAGCTTGTCCTGTTTGGTGGAGATAATATTTAATAAAATAAGTAGAAATCTACTAAAAGTTTCGTTTGTTTATATTGCCATCCTGAGATAATCGTCTCCATGCTCCAAATCCATTTTAAAGCCATTTCAAAGGCATTTTGCGCATACATGAAATGAACACATTTTTCTCCAAAACTATAACACATGCAAGCTTGTCCTGTTTGGTGGAGATGATATTTTAATAAAATAAGTAGAAATCCACTAAAAGTTTTGTTTGGTTATCTTGCAATCCCGAGATAATCGTCTCCATGCTCCAAATCCATTTTAAAGCCATTTCAAAGGCATTTTGCGCATACATGAAATGAACACATTTTTCTCCAAAACTATAACAGATGCAAGCTTGTCCTGTTTGGTGGAGATAATATTTAATAAAATAAGTAGAAATCTACTAAAAGTTTCGTTTGTTTATATTGCCATCCTGAGATAATCGTCTCCATGCTCCAAATCCATTTTAAAGCCATTTCAAAGGCATTTTGCGCATACATGAAATGAACACATTTTTCTCCAAAACTATAACACATGCAAGCTTGTCCTGTTTGGTGGAGATGATATTTAATAAAATAAGTAGAAATCCACTAAAAGTTTTGTTTGGTTATCTTGCAATTCCGAGATAATCGTCTCCATGCTCCAAATCCATTTTAAAGTCATTTTTAAGGCATTTCGCGCATACATGAAATGAACACATTTTTCTCCAAAACTATAACAGATGCAAGCTTGTCCTGTTTGGTGGAGATGATATTTAATAAAATAAGTAGAAATCCACTAAAAGTTTTGTTTGGTTATCTTGCAATCCCGAGATAATCGTCTCCATGCTCCAAATCCATTTTAAAGCCATTTTTAAGGCATTTCGCGCATACATGAAATGAACACATTTTTCTCCAAAACTATAACAGATGCAAGCTTGTCCTGTTTGGTGGAGATAATATTTAATAAAATAAGTAGAAATCTACTAAAAGTTTCGTTTGTTTATATTGCCATCCTGAGATAATCGTCTCCATGCTCCAAATCCATTTTAAAGCCATTTCAAAGGCATTTTGCGCATACATGAAATGAACACATTTTTCTCCAAAACTATAACAGATGCAAGCTTGTCCTGTTTGGTGGAGATGATATTTATTAAAATAAGTAGAAATCCACTAAAAGTTTTGTTTGGTTATCTTGCAATCCCGAGATAATCGTCTCCATGCTCCAAATCCATTTTAAAGCCATTTTTAAGGCATTTCGCGCATACATGAAATGAACACATTTTTCTCCAAAACTATAACAGATGCAAGCTTGTCCTGTTTGGTGGAGATGATATTTAATAAAATAAGTAGAAATCCACTAAAAGTTTTGTTTGGTTATCTTGCTATCCCGAGATAATCGTCTCCATGCTCCAAATCCATTTTAAAGCCATTTTTAAGGCATTTCGCGCATACATGAAATGAACACATTTTTCTCCAAAACTATAACAGATGCAAGCTTGTCCTGTTTGGTGGAGATGATATTTAATAAAATAAGTAGAAATCCACTAAAAGTTTTGTTTGGTTATATTGCAATCCCGAGATAATCGTCTCCATGCTCCAAATCCATTTTAAAGCCATTTTTAAGGCATTTCGCGCATACATGAAATGAACACATTTTTCTCCAAAACTATAACAGATGCAAGCTTGTCCTGTTTGGTGGAGATGATATTTAATAAAATAAGTAGAAATCCACTAAAAGTTTTGTTTGGTTATCTTGCAATCCCGAGATAATCGTCTCCATGCTCCAAATCCATTTTAAAGCCATTTTTAAGGCATTTCGCGCATACATGAAATGAACACATTTTTCTCCAAAACTATAACAGATGCAAGCTTGTCCTGTTTGGTGGAGATGATATTTAATAAAATAAGTAGAAATCCACTAAAAGTTTTGTTTGGTTATCTTGCAATCCCGAGATAATCGTCTCCATACTCCAAATCCATTTTAAAGCCATTTTTAAGGCATTTCGCGCATACATGAAATGAACACATTTTTCTCCAAAACTATAACAGATGCAAGCTTGTCCTGTTTGGTGGAGATGATATTTAATAAAATAAGTAGAAATCCACTAAAAGTTTTGTTTGGTTATCTTGCAATCCCGAGATAATCGTCTCCATGCTCCAAATCCATTTTAAAGCCATTTTTAAGGCATTTCGCGCATACATGAAATGAACACATTTTTCTCCAAAACTATAACAGATGCAAGCTTGTCCTGTTTGGTGGAGATGATATTTAATAAAATAAGTAGAAATCCACTAAAAGTTTTGTTTGGTTATCTTGCAATCCCGAGATAATCGTCTCCATGCTCCAAATCCATTTTAAAGCCATTTTTAAGGCATTTCGCGCATACATGAAATGAACACATTTTTCTCCAAAACTATAACAGATGCAAGCTTGTCCTGTTTGGTGGAGATAATATTTAATAAAATAAGTAGAAATCTACTAAAAGTTTCGTTTGTTTATATTGCCATCCTGAGATAATCGTCTCCATGCTCCAAATCCATTTTAAAGCCATTTCAAAGGCATTTTGCGCATACATGAAATGAACACATTTTTCTCCAAAACTATAACACATGCAAGCTTGTCCTGTTTGGTGGAGATGATATTTAATAAAATAAGTAGAAATCCACTAAAAGTTTTGTTTGGTTATCTTGCAATCCCGAGATAATCGTCTCCATGCTCCAAATCCATTTTAAAGCCATTTTTAAGGCATTTCGCGCATACATGAAATGAACACATTTTTCTCCAAAACTATAACAGATGCAAGCTTGTCCTGTTTGGTGGAGATGATATTTAATAAAATAAGTAGAAATCCACTAAAAGTTTTGTTTGGTTATCTTGCAATCCCGAGATAATCGTCTCCATGCTCCAAATCCATTTTAAAGCCATTTTTAAGGCATTTCGCGCATACATGAAATGAACACATTTTTCTCCAAAACTATAACAGATGCAAGCTTGTCCTGTTTGGTGGAGATGATATTTAATAAAATAAGTAGAAATCCACTAAAAGTTTTGTTTGGTTATCTTGCAATCCCGAGATAATCGTCTCCATGCTCCAAATCCATTTTAAAGCCATTTTTAAAGCATTTCGCGCATACATGAAATGAACACATTTTTCTCCAAAACTATAACAGATGCAAGCTTGTCCTGTTTGGTGGAGATGATATTTAATAAAATAAGTAGAAATCCACTAAAAGTTTTGTTTGGTTATCTTGCAATCCCGAGATAATCATCTCCATGCTCCAAATCCATTTTAAAGCCATTTCAAAGGCATTTTGCGCATACATGAAATGAACACATTTTTCTCCAAAACTATAACAGATGCAAGCTTGTCCTGTTTGGTGGAGATAATATTTAATAAAATAAGTAGAAATCTACTAAAAGTTTCGTTTGTTTATATTGCCATCCTGAGATAATCGTCTCCATGCTCCAAATCCATTTTAAAGCCATTTCAAAGGCATTTTGCGCATACATGAAATGAACACATTTTTCTCCAAAACTATAACACATGCAAGCTTGTCCTGTTTGGTGGAGATGATATTTAATAAAATAAGTAGAAATCCACTAAAAGTTTTGTTTGGTTATCTTGCAATTCCGAGATAATCGTCTCCATGCTCCAAATCCATTTTAAAGCCATTTTTAAGGCATTTCGCGCATACATGAAATGAACACATTTTTCTCCAAAACTATAACAGATGCAAGCTTGTCCTGTTTGGTGGAGATGATATTTAATAAAATAAGTAGAAATCCACTAAAAGTTTTGTTTGGTTATCTTGCAATCCCGAGATAATCGTCTCCATGCTCCAAATCCATTTTAAAGCCATTTTTAAGGCATTTTGCGCATACATGAAATGAACACATTTTTCTCCAAAACTATAACAGATGCAAGCTTGTCCTGTTTGGTGGAGATAATATTTAATAAAATAAGTAGAAATCTACTAAAAGTTTCGTTTGTTTATATTGCCATCCTGAGATAATCGTCTCCATGCTCCAAATCCATTTTAAAGCCATTTCAAAGGCATTTTGCGCATACATGAAATGAACACATTTTTCTCCAAAACTATAACAGATGCAAGCTTGTCCTGTTTGGTGGAGATGATATTTATTAAAATAAGTAGAAATCCACTAAAAGTTTTGTTTGGTTATCTTGCAATCCTGAGATAAACTTAGTGCCAAAAGCGAATCTCTGGCGGCAGGCAGACAAGAATGGCCATTCCACCGAGTCAAATGTTTTGGCCGCGTCCAGCGAGGCCAAGGCCCACTCGTTTTCCTGGACCAACATAGTGTATTGCACTATGGACTGGACCCATCTAATATTTATAGAGTTGTTTTTCCCAGGCATTTATCCTGTTTCATCCGGGGACACTACATCTAGTATAACAGAATTAAGCTGGGACGCCAATATTTTGGTAAAAATCTTATAGTCAACGTTGACCAATGATATAGGGCGGTATGAGCCACAGTCCAGTGATCCTTTCCCTCCTTCCTCAGTACAAGAATATGCGCTTTGTATAGAGAGGCAGTTAGAGAGCCACCAAGTGTATGGTGTGAAAAAATATCAAGAAGGACTGGGGCCAAGGTGTCACAAATATTTGCTGTAAAAGTCTATTTGAAGGCCGTCTGGACCGGGAGATTTCCCTCTAGCCATATCTGAGATGGCTGTTGTTACTTCTTCTGTTGTTATGTCTGCCTCTAGAAATTCTCGTTGTGACTGACTCAACGTTTGACATTCTACATCTGACAAATATGCCAAACAATCCTGGACGCCATGAACACTTTTAGAGCTGTACAAAGTTTTATAGAACGTGTAGAAACATTGTGAGATGCCCTCAGGGGATGTGACAATCGAACCATCCGCCTTTGGTATAGCCAGTACTGTATTTGAAGCATTATGCTGCCTATCTATATATGCAAGTAATTTGTTTGACTCGTTCCCAAGTTCAAAGTATGACAGTCGGGTGAAGAATAGCTTACGTTTAGATTTAGTTTCAGAGTGTTGTACATATGTTCTATATGAGTGCAACCAAGCCGCCCTGTTCCCATTAGTTGGGCTAGATATATATCTTGCCTCCGAGTCCCTGAGTCTTCTTTCTATTATGTCATTCTCCACCCTTGTCATCCGTTTAAGATGTGCTATGGTCGAAGTTAAAGGGGTTATCCGGCTTCTTTGACTTCTTTTTTTAATTACCCTATGGGGCTACATTGGGGCAGGTAAGTAGATAGAGACCACTTACCTGCCCTGCTGTCAGCCCCTCTCCCCCGGCTCAGAGCGGTCATGTGCCCGCTCCTGCCGCGATTTTGCTGCTTCCGGTCATTTCATGTCAACATGGGCAGGACCATGTTGACATGCAAATGTGGAACAGCATGTCGCCTCCCTGCTGGGAAGTACAGTTCGTGGAGTTCCCCCCCCCTTCCCTGCACCCTCCCACACATTCCCCCGCACCTCTGTTACTCTCCAGTAACCTCCCCCTGCACTGCTGTGGGGGTCCGTGACCTGGCGGCGGGGCCTGGCGGCAGCTGCCATGGTGTCAGCTCCAGCACCGGCCCCCCTGCTAAGGATCACACATTCAGATATACCGGCATCACAGATCACAGATGCCGGTACATTTGAAAGTGCTGATGAGAAGCAGCGCAGCGCTGCTTCTCATCACTGTCCCTCCCGCTGTCTGAGCTCTCTTCAGCACAGTGGTGACGTCAGAGCACAGACAGCACGTGAACGTGCAGGAGCGGCGGGGACCGAGGACGAGTGAGTATGTATTCCTTACATGTGTTCCCGATGGGGATGGGGGGCGGGCGGTGCAGAGCCATATGTGTGCGTGTGTAGAGCCATATGTGTGCGTGTGCAGAGCCATATGTGTGCGTGTGCAGAGCCATATGTGTGCAGAGCCATATGTGTGCGTGTGCAGAGCCATATGTGTGCGTGTTCAGAGCCATATGTGTGCAGAGCCATATGTGTGCATGTGCAGAGCCATATGTGTGCGGTACAGAGCCATATGTGTGCGGTGCAGAGCCATATGTGTGTGTGTGCGGTACAGAGCCATATGTGTGCGTGTGCGGTACTTAGACATATGTGTGCGTGTGCGGTGCAGAGCCATATGTGTGCATGTGAGGTACAGAGCCATATGTGTGCGTGTGCGGTACATAGCCATATGTGTGCGTGTGCGGTGCAGAGCCATATGTGTGCGTGTGCGGTGCAGAGCCATATGTGTGCGTGTGCGGTACAGAGCCATATGTGTGCGTGTGCGGTGCAGAGCCATATGTGTGCGGTGCAGAGCCATATGTGTGCGTGTGCGGTACAGAGCCATATGTGTGCGTGTGCGGTACATAGCCATATGTGTGCGTGTGCGGTGCAGAGCCATATGTGTGCGTGTGCGGTACAGAGCCATATGTGTGCATGTGCGGTACAGAGCCATATGTGTGCGGTACAGAGCCATATGTGTGCGGTACAGAGCCATATGTGTGCGTGTGCGGTGCACAGCCCGATGTGGGGTTGTTATTTGCAATGCTGTAGTGATAATAGGTCAGGTGCTGGGGCAGAATATACTGACAGGGAATGTGTGTGTGCAGGGGGCGGGCAGAGGGCGAGGCTGGACACTGGGGTGGGTGGTGACAGCTCTGACTGAGGTTCAGCACAGGAAGTGGTCATGTTTGCTGTATCTGAATGTAAACAAGAAGCTGCAGAGAATAAAGGGTGAATTCAAGAGGAACAAAAGTTAGAAAACAAAAAATAACAATGTAGGTGTGATTTATATGACAATACAGCACAGATTAGCTAAACAAAAATTTTTGAGTTTATGTCAGATAACTCTTTTAAGCATCCCTGAAGGTAAGCGTTGAGAGTGTCCCACACCAAATTATTGTTCAGGGTTTGAGTTGAGCTACTAAGAAGTCTTCTAGTTGGGCCAGGGTCCTATCACTTTGATTAGTTTGAACCAAAAGGGGTTTAACCGCCAAAGGGGTCTGTTAACATCAGATGTAAGAATGATATTCCCTGTACTCCATGTACCACATTGTCAACCCAGGCTGCCACGTTACTTGATCCAAAAATATAATCTAAACGTGACAGCGTGCACCTGAAGAATGACAGGTAACTCCCGGGTAGTAGGATGCCGTAATCCAACCTCTGTAGTACGGGTCCTCAAGTTCTTCATATCCTGGCGCAAAAGGCCAACTTCAGAATATACCTCCTCAATCTTCCCTGTAAGGGAGGTCTTAAGGGCCATTTACACAATGCGACATCGCTAACGATATATCGTTGCGGTTACGGTGTTTGTGACGCACATCCGGCACCGTTAGCGACATCGCAGTGTGTGACAGGCAGGAGCTACCTTAAACGATCGCAAAAGAGACAAAAATCGTTGGTATATGAGAGGTCGTTCATTTACCAAAAATCGTTGTCTCGTACGTAGCGAGGTTGTTCCTCATTCCTGCGGCACCACACATCGCTATGTGTGACACCGCAGAAGCGACGATCATCTCCTTACCTTCGTCTACCGGCAATGAGGAAGGAAGGAGGTGGATGGCATGTTCCGGCCGCTCATCTCCACCTTCCTCTGTTATTGGACGGCCGTTTGTGACGTCGCTGTGACGCCAAACGCCCCTCCCCCTTGAAGGGGGGATTGTTCGGCGGGCACAGCGACGTCTAAGAACAGGTATGTGCTTGTGACGCTCCCATAGCGATAATGTTCGCTACGGCAGCGATCACCACATGTCGCACCAACAACGGGGGCGGGTGCTAATGCTTGCAACATCGCTAGCAATCGCTAGCGATGTCGCAGCGTGTAAAGCACCCTTTACATGGAGATATTGCCTGCATGAGCTGCTCGTACATTTGTCTCAGGGTTAAGTCATCTTGATCTCCATCCCCATCCCCCGTCAGCGCCTGGGCTTTGGAAGAAGCACGCCTCTTGGCCTTAGGAGTGTCTCCCTGACCATTCCTGGCAAACTCCTTGAGTTTATTGATGCCTCCAGATTGTTTAAGGGGACTCAGAATAGCTAGCTGGATCGTTGTATATTACACTCTCCACTCCTGCTGCACCCCAGTACACCTAATCCTGTGCCTCTGTAATATGTGTCCAGTGAAATGAGCACCTTTGCTCTCCTATCCAGCTCAGGCAGCCAGGAAGCATCTGTACATACATGTATCTACAGCAAAGGGTAGTCCCGAGTCAGCACAGCGCCTGATTGTTATAATCAGGAGTAATACAGGCCTCTCCAGCGTGGAGTCTTAATGTATATCTTTTTCGTACTATGTCAATGTCAGAGGGAGACCTGAGGGGCCTGTTTTTCAGAGCACCCACCCCAATCCTGCTGCCTCGGTTAATGGCTCGTTCACTGCTGCTGGCCCTTTGATGTGCCGGCTGCAGGCGGTGCAGCTGATGATAAAATTATTAGTGGCGCTCACCGATCTCCAGATCTCCCCTCCAGTTAGCCCCTGCAGACTTGTGAAGCCACCTCCAACAGCTCCTCCACGTCCTCCTGGGGGTAAGCCGTTCGCCGGGTGATGGGACTCCGCGGCGCTATGCAGCTGCAAAGCCTCGTGCAGGGAAGTTGGTGCCTCGTCTCACTCTCCGGCCTCATTTGGTACAATATCCTCCGTCAGGAGCTGGGGGACAGCTCCGGTGGAATCGCTGGCCTCTAGAGTGTCCCCTACCTCGGGAAGCACTTTGCAGGCAAGGGAGAACAGGCAATCAGGCAACAATATCAGGATATGCAGGATGGTGGGAGCAGCTCTCATGTGCATCCGCTCAGTTCAGCTACATCACTCCGCCCCATTCCAGTATCTTTACATTACATTCTAAGGGGTACTTTGCACACTACGACATCGCATGCCGATGGTAGCGATGCCGAGCGCGATAGTGCCCGCCCCTGTCGCAGCTGCGATATTTTGTGATAGCTGCCGTAGCGAACATTATCGCTACGGCAGCTTCACATGCACTTACCTGCCCTGCAATGCCGCTCTGGCCGGCGAACCACCTCCTTCCTAAGGGGGCGGGTCGTGCGTCGTCACAGCAATGTCATACAACGGCCGGCCAATAGAAGCGGAGGGGCGGAGATGAGCGGGACGTAAACATCCCGCCCACCTCCTTCCTTCCGCATCGCTGCCGGTGGCAGGTAAGCAGATGTTCCTCGTTCCAGCGGCTTCATACACAGCGATGTGTGCTGCCGCAGGAACGAGTAACAACATTGTACCTGTCGCTACAGCAAAATTATGGAAATGTCGGACACTACACCGATCATACGATTACGACGCTTTTGCGCTCGTTAATGGTAGCTAAAAGGATTTACACACTACGATGTCGACAGCGACGCCGGATGTTCGTCACTTTCGATTTGACCCCACCGATATCGCAGCTGCGATGTCGTAGTGTGCAAAGTACCCCTAAGGCTCTGCTTCACATTTCCAGTAGTTTCATGATTTTAATGCATTTTAGGATAACATAATGGAAATAAAAGGTTCCAAATCTATTCATTTATATGGTAATGGAAAAGTCCTAAAATGTCTTTTGTTTAACCCCTTCACCCCGAGCGATTTTCCGTTTTTGTTTTTTGCTCCCCTTTTTCCGAGAGCCGTCACTTTTTTATTGTTCCTTTAATCTTGCCATATAAGAGCGTACGTTTGAGGGACGAGTTGTACTTTTAAATGAATCCATTAGTTTTACCATATAATGTACTGGAAAACGGCAAAAAAATTCCAAGTGCAGAACAATTGCAAAAAAAAGTGTGATTGCACAATTGTTTTTGGGATATTTTATTCACTGTGTTTACTATATGGTAAAACTGATATGGCGATATGCAGGTGTGATTAGTACAGTGAAACATAGCACATGCAGTGTACAGATTAGTCTATGACATACTGATAGGTAGATTATAATAAGGGCAAGTGAGATTACCCTCACTATAATGTTTGCACCATTAACAGCTGTGCACATCTCTGAATTGGGAGCTTTCCTGGAGCTCCACTGCTGGCAATACAGAATGGTAGAGTGGAGTAGGAAACTGGCTAGTGGGAGCAATGCCTAGTAGAAGACTACATAAGCAAGGATGGTTGACCTTAGGGAGATCAACATCCAACACCACGGAGACACCATCACGTGTTTCACAACGCAGTAATTCTAGAGCAATGTCCCCTGGGAAATATTTAAAACAAGAAAGCCTGCGGAGACACCATCACATGTTTCTCAACGCTAGCAGGAAACTAGCCAAGTCTTTCACCGGGAAGGAACAACCACGGGAAGGGCAGTCTCCAGTCAAGGAGACCACCTATGCCAAACATGGTATCCATCCACAGACAGCTGGTTCGGGATATTTGCCCCTCATCAGGAAACTGGCTAGTGGGAGCAATGCCTAGTAGAAGACTACTCCACACTGATGAGGGGCAAATACCCGGAAACAGCTGTCTGGTGTGGAGTAGGAATCAGTGTGGAGTAGGAATCTGGCTAGTGGGAGCATTGCCTAGTAAAAGACTACACTTTTTGCTCCCACTAGCCAGATTCCTACTCCACACTGATGAGGGGCAAATACCCCGAAACAGCTGTCTGTGGATGGATACCATGTTTGACATAGGTGGTCTCCTTGACTGGAGACTGCCCTTCCCGTGGTTGTTCCTTCCCAGTGAAAGACCTGGTTAGTTTCCTGTCAGTGTTGAGAAACATGTGATGGTGTCTCCGCAGGCTTTCTTGTTTTGTATATAGAGCTATATGACGGCTCATCCTTTATATAGAGAGCTATGTGGGTGCTCATCCTGTACGACGGTCTGCTGATAAATCTTTGGCTTTGTGATCTTTTTTGTTTTTATGGTAACACATATTACATCACATGAAAGCCTTATGTGTCTAATATATGTTTTCAAGATTTCACATTTGAATCTTATGGAAACGGTGTTCTATGCACGTGGGAAATCAAAATGGCAGAGTTTAATGCAATATTCACAGCAACTGAGAGCAGAGGAGTGATAAAATTCTTGTTTCTGCAAGGAAAGTCCGCAAAGGATATTCATGGTGATATGCCACAGACATTATTCCACAGTTAAGAACTGGGTTGCCAAATTTAAAACAGGCCACTTCAGCACCAGTGATGAGGAACGTCCTGGACGACCGAGAGTGGTTGTTTCGGAGATCGTCGATGCTGTGCACAACCGCATACTAAGAATCAATGAATTTCAGCTAAAGCAATAGCAGACATCATAGGGATTTCCCGTGAATGATTTTGTGTTCTTATCCATGAACATTTGGATATTTTGGAGGAAGCTATCTGCAAAGTGGGACCCTAAACTTCCAGGTCCATTTGTCAGCGTTTCCGGACTGATAACTTCCTGGATCACTATGGATGAGACCTGGATTTATTTGTATGACCCTGAAAACAAGGAGCAATGAAAAGAGTGGAGGCACAGTGGTTCTCTTCTCCCAAAAAAGTTCAGGAAGCAAAAATCACCCATTAAGGTGATGGCATCTGTATTCTGGGATAAGGAGGGTGTGCTGCAAGTGGAGTACCTTCAAAAGGGTTCCACCATCAATGCAAGCTATTACAATGAACATTTGGAACAACTGAAGGCAGCTCTGAAGGCCAAAAGCTGCGGCAAGCTGTCCAAAGGAATCTTGTTCCTGTAAGACAATGCCTCCACTCACACTGCACAAGTGACCACGGCAAAACTGGCAGAACTGGGCTTCCAGCTGGTTGACCACCCACCTTATTCACCAGATCTAGCTCACTCCGACTATCATCTGTTTGGAAACTTGAAGAAAAAACTCAAGGGTACCAAATTTCACACCATTTCTGATTCCATGGCTGCTACAGATGCCTGGTTTGAGGCACAACCGAAATCCTTTTTGCTAGGCTTACAGAAAGAACTTGGAATACCCATGTAAGAAGTGTGTTGACATCAGTGGAGAGTATGTGGAATAAATGTAAAGTTTTATCATCCTATCTCGTTTCTTACTGGATAAACTCAGACTTATCAGCAGCCCCTTGTATATTGAGAGCTTACAGTGCCTTGCGAAAGTATTAGGCTGGGTTCACACATAGCGACAACAACGTTGCTGTTATGTCACCATTTTCTGTGACGTAGCAGCGACCTTGTAAGTCACTGTTATGATCGCTGCTTCGCTGTCAAACACAGCAGAAGCAGCAGCGATCATAACGTCGCTACATGTGCAGAGAGCAGGGAGCCGCGCACACTGCTTAGCGCTGGCTCTCTGCTCTCTTAGCTACAGTACACATCGGGTTAATTAACCCGATGTGTACTGCAGCTGCATGTGCAGAGAGCAGCACACACTGCTTAGCGCTGGCTCCCTGCACTCCTAGCTACAGTACACATCGGGTTAATTAACCCAATGTGTGCTGCAGCTACATGTGCAGAGAGCAGGGAGCCGGCACTGGCAGCGTGAGAGCGGCGGAGTCTGGTAACGAAGGTAAATATCGGGTAACCACCACTCCAAAGACATACAGATAGGGACTCTAGATTGTGAGCCCCAGTGGGGACAGTGTTGCCAATGTATGTAAAGCGCTGTGGAAATAATAGCGCTATATAAATGAATAAAATTATTATTATTATTATTATGTTTACCCTGGTTACAGCTTACCGCAGCTGCCAGACGCCGGCTCCTGCTCTCTGCTCGCTTCATTTCGTCGCTCTCTCGCTGTCACACACAGCGATCTGTGCGTCACAGCGTGAGGGCAACAATAAAAAAACGAACCAGGGCTGTGTGTAACGAGCAGCGATCTCACAGCAGGGGCCAGATCGCTGCTCAGTGTCACACACAGCGAGATCGCTAATGAGATCACTGCTGCGTCACAAAAACCGTGACGTAGCAGCGATTTCGGTAGCGATCTCGCTATGTGTGAAGCACCCCTTAGGCTCTCTTGAATTTTTCAACCTTTTCCCACATTTCAGGCTTCAAACATAAAGATAAAAATTTTAATGTTCTGGTGAAGAATCAACAACAATTGGGACACAATTGTGAAGTTAAACTAAATTTATTGCTTATTTTAAACTTTTTTTAAAAAATAAATAACTGAAAAGTGGGGCGTGCAATATTATTCGGCCCCTTTAAGTTAATATTTTGTAGCGCCGCCTTTTGCTGCGACTACAGCTGCAAGACGCTTGGGGTATGTCTCTATCAGTTTTGCACATCAAGAAACTGAAATTCTTGCCCATTCTTCCTTTGCAAACAGCTCGAGCTGAGTGAGGTTGGTTGGAGAGCATTTGTGAACAGCAGTTTTCAGCTCTTTCCACAGATTCTTGATGGGATTCAGGTCTGGACTTTGACTTGGCCATTCTAACACCTGGATACATTTATTTGTGAACCATTCCATTGTAGATTTTCCTTTTATGTTTGGGATCATTGTCTTTTTGGAATACAAATCTCCATCCCAGTCTCAGGTCTTTTGCAAACTCCAAGAGGTTTTCTTCAATAATGGTCCTGTATTTGGCTCCATCCATCTTCCCATAAAGTTTAACCATCTTCCCTGTCCCTGCTGAAGAAAAGCAGGCCCAAACCATGATGCTGCCACCACCATTTTGACAGTGGGGATGGTGTGTTCAGGGTGATGAGCTGTGTTGCCTTTACGTCAAACATATCGTTTGGCATTGTGCCCAAATAGTTTCATCTGACCAGCGCACCTTCTTAAACATGTTTGGTGTGTGTCCCAGGTGGCTTGTGGCAAACTTTAAACAACACTTTTTATGGATATCTTTGAGAAATGGCTTTCTCCTTGCCACGCTTCCATAAAGGCCAGATTTGTGCAGCGTGTGACTGATCATTGTCCTATGGACAGACTCTCCCACCTCAGCTGTAGATCTCTGCAGTTCATCCAGAGTGATCATGTGCCTCTTGGCTGCATCTCTGGTCAGTCTTCTCCTTGGTGAGATGAAAGTTTAGATGGATGGCCTTGTCTTGGTAGATTTGCAGTGGTATGATACTCCTTCCATTTCAATAAGATCGCTTGCACAGTGCTGCTTGGGATGTTTAAAGTTTTGGAAATATTCTTGTAACCAAATCCGGCTTTAAACTTTTCCACAACAGTATCATGGACCTGCCTGTTGTGTTCCTAGGTCTTCATAATGCTATCTGTGCTTTAAACAGAACACTGAGACTATCACAGAGCAGGTGCATTTATACGAAGGAGACTTGATTACACACAGGTGGCTTATATTTATCATCAGTCATTTAGGACAAAATTGGATCATTCAGAGATCCTCAATTAACTTCTGGAGTGAGTTTGCTGCACTGAAAGTAAAGGGGACAAATAATATTGCACGCCCCACTTTTCAGTTATATTTTAAAAAAGTTAAAAATAAGCAATACATTTTGTTCAACTTCACAATTGAGTCCCACTTGTTGATTCTTCACCATAACATTAAAATTGTAATCTTTATATTTGGAGCCTGAAATGTGGAAAAAGGTTGAAAAATTCAAGGGGCCGAATACTTTCACAAGGCACTGTATGTGAGCTCCCACATAGCATCCTCTATACTATGTGAGAGCTCATACTGTATATAGTGCTACTTTGTGTAGGCTCATACTGTTTATAGCGAGCTATGTGAGGGCTCATTCTGTATATTTAGGGATGTCGTCATACTTAGTTTATTTATTTCACTCACTTATACAGTGCTATTAATTCCTCAGTCCTTTTACAGACGTGATTATCACTTTCCCCATTGAGGCTCACAATCTAAGTTCACTATCAGTTTGTTTTGGATATAATTAATGTTAGTATCAAATAACTATAATTGACATGTTATTAATATTAAGCAGAATACATTTCAGCCTATTGGTTCAGCCTCCACAACATTCACAATCTCATGTGGCCCCTCGGAATAATGAATTTTCCACCCAAGGTCCAATATGTATACCGCTATGTTATGCATAGTGTGGAACATAAAGGAAAACTTTGTGAGGCGCTCTATGCAGCCTACTGTCTCTTGTTTTGTATCTACAGATGTGCACCAGAGGACCTGAATGTTAATCCCATGACCTGTCACATGATCTTTCAAAGGGGAGATCATTTAACATGTTACATCGGATTTTGGGGGTTTGGTCATGCCTTCTCAACTGCTTAGGGCCCTTGCCACTCTTAATCCGCCCCTGGAATTACCATGAGCAGACATCAGATTTTATATACAGGATAATATGTGGCTGGTGTACTATCTGTAGTCACAGTATATCCAGCAGGTGAAATAACTATTGTGCATGTCACCAATTTTCTAAGTTAACATATTTATTAAGGTGATAATGACATGAATTTCTCATCAGATGTTGGTAACAACTTATCCAGTCCACATAGGAAAGAGAAATCAAACCGTAGATGTCCATAAATTAAGTGATGTGTAATAATGAGAAATAACAGGAAAAATGTATTGAATGCATAAAGAAAGAGGTGAAAAAAGCCATGGAAAGTCATGACACCAGCTGAAATCTTATCAGTAATTAGAAAGCAATCCTGCAACTTATTGAAAAATAGCAGCTGGTTCAACTGATGTCCTATAAAAACAAGTGACTCATTACCAAGGTGCCACACAAGAAACATTGCCTGATGGGTAAAATCAATGAGCTGTCTCACGACTTTTGCAGCTATGTTGTGCAAAACATATTGGTGGCATTGAATACAGAATATTACTACACTACAGAAAATTCCAGTGACCACTTTTGTGGCCATAATCCAGAAGTGAAAAGAACAACATTTCACCATAAACCGGCTACACCTAGGTGCTTCTCTCAAGATTTCGACAGAGGAGTGAAGAAAAATGATCAGAAGAGGTGTCCAAGAGCAAAGGACTAAAGGCCCCGTTACACGCAACGACGTATCTAACGATATATCGGCGGGGTCACGGATTCCGTGACGCACATCTGGCATCGTTAGCGACGTCGTTGCGTTTGACACCAACAAGTGGCCGTTAACAATGGAAAATACTCACCAAATCGTCCATCGTTGACACGTCATTCATTTTCAAAAAATCGTTGATTGTTGAGGACGCAAGTTGTTTGTCGTTTCCGAGGCAGCACACATCGCTATCTGTGACACCTCGGGAACGACGAACTACAGCTTACCTGCGGCCGCCGGCAGTGAGGAAGGAAGGAGGTGGGTGGGATATTACGGCTGTTCATCTCCGCCCCTCCGCTTCTTATTGGGCGGCCGTTTAGTGATGCCGCTGTGACGCCGCACGAACCGCCCCCTTAGAAAGGAGGCGGTTCGCCGGCCTCAGCGACGTTGCTAGGCAGGTAAGTCCGTGTGACGGCTCCTAACAATATTTTGCGCCACGGGCAGCGATTTGCCCGTGATGCACAAACGACGGGGGCGGGTACGCTCGCGATATCGCTAGCAATATCGCTGCGTGTAGAGCCCCCTTAACTGTGGAGAGCTAGAGAAAGACATGGAATCAGTAGGTAGAATTAAGGTGTGTGCGCAGGCTGCGCTCTGTAATTGTGAAAAAAACATGCACCCTCTGGCAGACTTTGATAACTGTAAACACTGCGTTTGACAAAAATAAATGCATTTTACATGCATTTTGGATGCATTTTTGAAAGTGCGGTTCCATGGCAATTCAGCTCTGCTACATGCCCGGTGACAGTAGACAGAGCCGCGGGATGAGAATGAACTCGGATGAACTTCACACGACTTCTTTGTCATCCCGTGACTGTGTGCTGTCATGAACTCAGATGAACCTCTGAGGTCAGTGGCCGGACACAGGGGTCCGCAGCAGTGATGTCAGAGCTTCACCCAAGTTCATTGTCATCGTGCGGCTCTCTGTGTCGCGGCCTCATTTGTGATCACAAGTGAAGGACTCACCTGTGAACGCAAATCACCTGAGTGACTGAAGTGAGCCGCGCGATCAGTGGTGCCGTCACTCAGGTTATCCGCGGCCACAGCTGAATTCCTCCACCTGAGACAGTTGGAGGATCCAGATGTGGCCGTGGGTAACCTGAGTCACGTCACCGCTGACAGCGTGACTCACTTCAGTTGCTCCGTGAAGCTCAGAGAGAGCAGTCGTGCTCTACAGCCACTCCTGTCAGCTTCCGATGTAGGAGAGCCAAAAGCTTTGTGGGACCTCGTGTGGATTACATCGGACCTGGAGGGGTGTTTGGGGTTTATTAAAGTGGTGAAAGATGGTGTTGTTTTGTCTTTTATTTCAAATAAAGGATTTTTCACTGTTTGTGTTTATTTATTTCACTACAGTTTAGTGATGGGGGTGTCTCATAGACGCCTGCCATCACTAAGCTAGGACTTAGTGGTAGCTATGGGCTGTCATTAACTCCTTATTACCCCGACTGCCACCGCAACAGAACAATCGGGATGAGTTGGGTAGAGTACCTGGACTGTCTCATCTAATGGATGCGGCCTTTCTGGGCGGCTGCTGGCTGATATTTTTAGGCTGGGGGCTCCACATAACGTGGGTCTTCCCATCCTGAGAATACCAGCCCTCAGCCATGTGACTTTACCTTGACTGGTATCAAAATTAGGGGTGACCGCAGCCGTTTTTTTTTTTTAATTATTATTTATTTATTTATTCATTCATTCATTCATTCGTTTATTTATTTTGCTGCACAATATAGACCCGCCCACTGGCGGCTGTGATTGGTTGCAGTGAGACAGCTGTCACTCAGCGTGGGGTTTCTTCTGACTGCAAATAATCATAGGCACCGGTGGGCGAGGCGAAGCAGTGAATATGAGATGGAATAATGAGCGGCCGGCATTTTCAAAAGCAGGAGAAGCCGCTGGAGCAGTGTGACATCTGTGCAGCGTCGCGCCGCGCCGCGCCGGTGATCAGTGAGTATGAGAAAGGGGGTGAGAGGGAGAAACCAACCGACCGACAGAGAGAGTGAGTGAGATCGACAGAGAGAGGGAGAGTCCAACCGACAGAGAGAGTGAGTGAGATCGACAGACAGAGAAACCGATACGGACAGAGAGAAAGACCGAAAGACCTGTGTTTTGTTTGTCAAAAAAACATGCAGAATGCAACAAAAATGTAGTGCAAGTGCACAGCTAAACATTTTGGTTGCGTTTTGACACACCTCATTCATTTCAATGGGGAGAAAATGCAACCAAAATGCACAAAAGAAGTGACATACTGCTTTTTTATACGCATCGATTTTGTCAAATATTTGGCATCCAAAACGCTGCCTAAAAAAAAGCAACGTGCGCATGGAAATTTGCACACTTCTCATTTGCTGGGGAAGCACAACGCATGCATTTTGTCATTGAGGTGCTGCAGTTTTAAACGCAGCCAAAATGCAGGACAAATGCACATGTGCGCACACAGCCTTATTGCAAAGAAAACAATACGCAATACACCCCCCTCCATGGCCTGTATGCACGCTCACCACGAAAGACTCAATTTCTGACCAAAGTGTATATTCAAGCATGTTTAAAGTTTGCAGAATCCAACTGAGAGAAGGGACGGCACTCACCGGAATCAAGCAAAATTCTTTATTGAAGTGCGGTGCAATAAAAAGGCAGGAGCAGAGCTGACAGCGGGCCCCCTCACGGACGACGGCCGTTTCGCGTATGGATACGCTTCCTCGGGTCCATGTGGACAGGCATAGACCATCGCCTTATGAGAGAGCTGTGTCAGGTCTATGTCACTGCCAATTAAAAACAGATGATAAGTGCAACAAGTAACAAAATAGTGCATGATACTGACAATGTTATACAAAATACAATTAAAATCAACATGGTAAAAAACCATTACAAACAGACACATACAAAAATATGCGGACACATAGAGATGTGCAGAAAACCGAGAGATCATTTTTGTCATTTAACCCCAAATCCCCATGGGCTCTATATTTATCCCATTCAGCCCCCGGGTGTTTTCCGTTTTTTGCTTTTTGCTCCCCTTCTTCCGAGAGCCGTAACTTTTTTATTTTTCTGTCAATCTTGCCATGTGAGGGATTGTTTTTTGTGGGACGAGTTGTACTTTTAAATAAAACCATAAGTTGTACTTTATAATGTACTAGAAAACAGCAAAAAAATCCAAGTGGGGAAAAACTGCAACAAAAGTGTGATCGCACAATAGTTTTTGGGATGTTTTATTCATCGTGTTCACTATATGGTAAAACTGATATGTCATTATCATGCCTGAGGTCGGTCCGAGTTTGCAGACACCAAACATGTATAGGTTTACTTGTATCTAAGGGGTTAAAAAAAATTCACAAGCTTGTCCATAAAAAGTGGCGTACGTTTTGCGCCTTTTTCCGAAACCCGTAGCTTTCTCATTTTTTGGGATCTATGGCTCAGTGATGGCTTATTTTTTGCGTCTCGCGCAGACATTTTTAATGATACCATTTTTGCCCTGATCCTACATTTTTATCACCTGTTATTACACTATGCGTAAAACTTGCGGCGACCAAAAAACGTAATTTTGGCGTTTGGAATTTTTTTGCCGCTACGCCATTTACCACTCAGATTAATTGATTTTATATTTTGATAGATCGGGCATTTATGAACGCGGTGATACCAAATATGTGTACATTTTTTATTTTTTTAACGCCTTAATTTTCAATGGGGTGAAAGGGGGGTGATTTGAACTTTTAGGGTTTTTTTTATTTTTTTATTTTTTAAAACTTTTTTTTTTTTACTTTTTTTTATTTTACTAGTCCCCCTAGGGGGCTATATGGATCAACAATGCGATCGCTCTGCCCTATCTGCTGATCATAGCTACACAGCTGTAAACAGTAGATATGGTCACTTCCTGATTCATTCGGTTCCCGGCCGAGTGAAACCGAAAGTGACTCATGATAGCTATAGGTGTCATCACATGACCCTGTGCTACCATGGCAACCACCGAAAGTCACGTGATCACGCACGTGACTTCCGGTGGGGGCGGCAGTAAGTGAAAATAATGGCCACAAGCATATACATCTCACTGCCAGACTTTGGCAGCGAGATGTAAGGGGTTAAATGTTCTGGGTGAAATGCGATTCCACTCAGAACATGCAGGCACACATGTCAGCTGTTGAAAACAGCTGATATTTACGCGGGTCGCTGCGACCTGCCAATGGCAGGGGGCGGGGATTAACCTCACACGATCCATGACGGAAAGATCCGTCAAGGGTCATGAAGGGGTTTATAATAAGTCTTGCCTCAGTTTGTAGGAGCAATTTGTGTACATCACCTCCTTGAGGGGGGAGAAATACTCTCTCTAAGGGCTGCTTCTCACTTGCGAGTTTCTCGCAGTAGAGCAATGCGAGAAAATCTCGCATTGGAATCGGACACATGTTAGTGAATGATTCAGCTCTCATCAGCGATTTTTTTCTCAGTCCAAATCGGACTGGGAAAAAAATCGCAGCATGCTGCTTTTTTGCGAGTTTCTACTGCGAGTCTCTCCAATGCAAGTCTATGGGAGCGTGTAAATAATCGGATGTCACGGGACGGCACTCACACCATCCTAGTGACATGCGATTTTCTAAATACATTTCTCGCATGTTTCCTAAAAATCTGGAAACGAGTGATGTGTCACAATGTCTGTCAATCACTATTCTCTGTCAGTCGGTGTCTCCCTCTCGGACTCTATTCTCTCTGCGTCGGTCACTATCTCTCTGTCGGTCTGTCGGTCGGTCACTATCTCTGTCCCTCACTCTCTGTCCATGTCGGTCTATCCCTCTCCGTCCCTCTCTCATACTCACCGATCCCCGATCACCAGCGCGGCGCTGCACGGCGTTCACACTGCTCCGGCGGCTTCTCCTCTTTTGAAAAAGCCGGCCGCTCATTAAACAATCTCGTATTCCCTGCTTTACCCACCCACCGGCGCCTATGATTGGTTGCAGTGAGACACGCCTCCACGCTGAGTGACAGGTGTCTCACTGCAACCAATCACAGCAGCCGGTGGGCGGGTCTATACTGTGCAGTGAAATAAATAAATAAATAATTAAAAAAATGGCGTGCGGTCCCCCCAATTTTAATACCAGCCAGATACACCCATACGGCTGAAGGCTGGTATTCTCAGGATGGGGAGCTCCACGTTATGGGGAGCCCCCCAGCCTAACAATATCAGTCAGCAGCCGCCCAGAATTGCCGCATACATTAGATGCGACAGTTCTGGGACTGTACCCGGCTCTTCCCGATTTGCCCTGGTGCGTTGGCAAATCGGGGTAATAAGGAGTTAATGGCAGCCCACAGCTGCCACTAAATCCTAGATTAATCATGTCAGGCGTCTATGAGATACCTTCCATGATTAATCTGTAAGTTACAGTAAATAAACACACACACACGAAAAAATCCTTTATTAGAAATTAAAAACACTAACAAATTCCCTGGTTCAGCAATTTAATAAGTCCCAAAAAGCCCTCCATGTCCGGCGTAATCCACGGACCTCCAGCGTCGCTTCAAGCTCTGCTGCATGCAGGTGACAGGAGCTGCAGCAGACACCGCCGCTCCTGTCACCTCCACACAGCAACTGAGGTGAGTATCGCGATCAGCTGAGCTGTCACTGAGGTTAATCGCGGCCACCGCTGGATCCAGGTAACCTCAGTGACAGCTCAGCTGATCGCGATACTCACCTCAGTTGCTGTGTGGAGGTGACAGGAGCGACGGTGTCTGCTGCAGCTCCTGTCACCTGCATGCAGCAGAGCTGGAAGCGACGCTGGAGGTCCGTGGATTACGCCTGTGGGCGGGGAAAGCAGGGAATACGAGATTGTTTAATGAGCGGCTGGCTTTTTCAAAATAGTAAAAGCCGCCGCAGCAGTGTGAATGCCATGCAGTGCCGCGCTGGGGATCGGGGATCGGTGAGTATGAGAGAGGGCTGCTAACTTCAGTCACTCAGGGGATTAGCGGTCACCGGTGAGTCCTTCACTGGTGACCGCTAATCAGGACGCGGCACACAGACAGAGCCGCAGCATGACAATGAAGTCGGGTGAAGTTCACCCGAGTTCATTCTGACAGTGTGGCTCTGTCTGTGTCTGCTGTCATCTGCCATTCAGCTCTGCTACATGGCTGTCTGTGTCTGCTGTCAGCGGCCATGTAGCAGCGCTGAATGGCAGATGACATAGTAAAAAATATGTATTACACACGCATTACACACGCTAGTAAAATCATTAATTTATTCAGAAAAAGCATCGCACTTGCGTTGCACTCGGACCTAACGTGAACTAAAATCAGCCGAGTTTTTTTCAGCCCAGTCGGACCGATTTTACTCGCATAGATGTGTTTCCAGCCTAAGCCTGCGAACCGCAGTACATTCGGATCACCATTATGTGCATTACAAATATGCTCAATTAACTGAGGAGAGCCTTTACCAGACATCACAGAGCTAAAATGTTCTTTGAACCTCACATACATCGGTCTGATGGTCTTACCGATGTAAAAATGACCGCAACTGCAAAATACAATGTAAACAACAAATTTTGTCCTGCATGATGTAAAACGCCTGACATGATGCACAAAAGAACCGATTTTTATCGGATTAACCGTAAAATGCAGTTGACAAAATCTGCAATTACCGCACCTGTAGTTACCGACCGGGCTACTCCTCTCTAGCCACGTAGACGGCTGAGTTAATCTGTTTTTTACCAACACATCTTTTAGGTTATTACCCCTCCGGTAGGTAACTAAAGGTTTAGCAGCAGTCATTTCTTTTAGGTTACTATCTTGTTGTAAAATGTGGCAATTTTTGTACAGGGTGTTTTTTATTACTGATTCCAGTGGGCCGAATTTAAAATTGAAAATAAACCTACGGGGCTGCATCCTCCTAGTGGATCGGTCAACGAAGCGAGAATCCCTTATTTGAGCATAATTTGATATACATTTATTAAAGGAGGTCTCTATCACCTGTTCTGGGTACCCTCTCTCTCTTAATCTCAGTTTCAAATCTGCAGATTGTTGCAGAAAAACCGCATCATCACTGTTAATACGTCTTAACCTCACAAATTGACTGTATGGCAACGCATTTTTGGTAAGAGCACTATCAAAGTGCAGCAAAGTATTGGAACCGGTAGGCTTGCGGAACACCTTAGTTTGAATCGCCCCTTCTACAATCGTCACTGCGACATCCAAAAAATTCAAGGATTGCCCTCCAAAATACATACATGAATACATGTAACACAATGAATATGTCATTCACTTATGATTTTGGAGGTCAATCCTTGAATTTTTTGGATGTCGCAGTGACGATTGTAGAAGGGGTGATTCAAACTAAGGTGTTCCGCAAGCCTACTGCTTCATATACTTTTCTGCACTTTGATAGTGCTCATACGGCTCATACCAAAAATGTGTTGCCATACAGTCAATTTGTGAGGTTAAGACGTATTAACAGTGATGATGCGGGTTTTCTGCAACAATCTGCAGATTTGAAACTGAGATTAAGAGAGAGAGGGTACCCAGAACAGGTGATAGAGACCTCCTTTAACCCCTTCACGACCGGCCGATTTTTCACTTTCCGGGTTTTTTTTCGACATTCTTTTTCTGAGAGACGTAACTTTTTTTTTAGTCAATATGGTCATGTGAGGGCTCATTTTTTGCGGAACGAGCTGTATTTTTAAATTAAACCATAAGTTTTACCATATAGTGTACTGGAAAATGGCAAAAAAAATCCAAATGCAGAAAAATTGCAAAAAAAGTTCGATAGCACTATTGTTTTTGAGATTTTTTATTCACTGTGTTCACTATATGGTAAAACGGATGTGTGGGTGTGATGCCTCAGGTCAGTGCGAGTTCGTAGACACCAAACATGTATAGGTTTACTTTTATTTAAGGGGTTAAAAAAAAATCGGAAGTTTGTCTGAAAAAAGTGGCGCACGTTTTACGCCATATTCCGTGACCCGTAGCATTCTCATTTTTCGTGATCTATGGCTCAGTGACGGCTTATTTTTTGTCTCGAACTGACGTTTTTAACGGTACCACTTTTGCGCAGATGCTACGTTTTGATCGCCTCTTATTGCATTTTGCGCAAAAGTTGTGGCGACAAAAAAAACGTCATTTTGGCGTTTGGAATTTTTTTGCCGCTACGCCGTATGCTGATCAGAATAATTGATTTTTTATTTTGATAGATCGGGCGTTTCTGAACGCGGCGATACCAAATGTGTGTATATTTTTAATTTTTTTAACCCTTTAATTTTCCATGGGGCGAATGGGGGGTGATATGAACTTTTAGGGTTTTTTTTAATTTTTTTTTTTTTACTTTTTCTTTTTCGCTCCTAATTGGGAGACCCAGACAATTGGGTGTATAGCTACTGCCTCCGGAGGCCGCACAAAGTACTACACTTAAAAGTGTAAGGCCCCTCCCCTTCTGGCTATACACCCCCCCGTGGGAGCACGGGTCCTTCAGTTTTTTGCTTTGTGCGAAGGAGGTCAGACACGCACGCATAGCTCCACTGTTTAGTCAGCAGCAGCTGCTGACTATGTCGGATGGAAGAAAAGAGGACCCATACAAGGGTCCCCAGCATGCTCCCTTCTCACCCCACTTTCTGTCGGTGGTGCTTGTTAAGGTTGAGGTACCCATTGCGGGTACGGAGGCTGGAGCCCACATGCTGATTCCTTCCCCATCCCCATTGGGGCTCTGGGCGAAGTGGGATTTTACCGGTCTCCAGGCACTGAGACCGTGCTCCATCCGCAGCCCCTGGAGAAGCCGCTGGATATGGAGCTGAGTATCACAGGGACATGGCCCTGCTCCGTCAAGGTACTCTGTGTCCCCGTGCATACGCGCGCACACCGCAGCATTGCTGGGTGTGTTAGTGCGCCGGGGACAACAGCGCTGCTGCGCTTGTGCCATTTCCTCACTTCAGCTTAGCTGAGTGGGTAGACTCAGGGAGAACGGTCGCGCCGGCCGCTGGGACTGCGACGCGGCTGGGACTTGTGGTGCGCCGGGGACTTCCGCGCTGGCCGTGCATATATCACGGCCGCGCTTATTACTACAGTCCCCGGCTTTTGCGGCCTAGTTCGTTCGTTCCCGCCTCCGCACCTGCCAGTCAGGAGGAGGGCGGGACGCTGTACAGAGCATCAGCGCTGAGGGCTGGAGTCGTTTTTACATACTCCAGCCCTCACACCAGGCACAGTAGGACGCAGTTTCCCGCTCTTTGTTTGTGGCACGCCCACGGTCCGCCCCTCTTCACAGAACGCCGGCAGCCATTCCTGCCTGCACGCTGAGCTGCAGAGGGGAGACGGGGAGACCCAGACACGGGATTCTACGGCCTCATACCCGCTGTTCAGCGGGCGGTAAGCAGCCTCAAGGGCTCACCCCCACTTGTGCCGTTTGTATACTGAGTATTTTGTGTTTGCAAATACTTTGTACTGTACGGTCGCTGGTGATTCTCGGCTATACCCCCTCCTAGATTACAAGGAGGCAACAGCATGTCGTCCGCAAAACGCAAGGGTGCCAAGGCACAGACATTATATGCTGCCTGTACCGCATGTGGGGCTGCTCTACCGGCAGGTTCCACTGACCCCCATTGTGTGCAGTGCTCGGCCCCTGTGCAACTTGCACAGCCGGGGCCTCTGCTGGACGTGACCCAGGGGGTACCACCTGTGAATGCTGTCCAGGTGACAGGAACGGAGTTTGCAGCTTTTGCTGACAGATTGTCTATGACCATGTCAAAGATTCTTGAAACATTGCAGTCTAGACCAGTAACTCAGACCATGGACACTGTGGCATCATTGCTCCCTGGTCCCCCTCAGCTGGAACACTTCCAAGCTCCGGGGGTGTCACATGCACCCCAGGGTGACGATTCTGACTCGGACGACAGTCCCAGACAACCTAAGCGGGCTCGTTATGAGGGGCCCTCAACTTCGTCTCACTGGTCAGGATCCCAGCGGGACGAATCTATGGGTGATGAGGCGGATGTAACTGATCAAGATTCTGATCCTGGGTCCGCTCTCAATCTGGATACACCGGATGGTGACGCCATAGTGAATGATCTTATAGCGTCCATCAATAGGATGTTAGATATTTCTCCGCCAGCTCCTACTGAGGAGGAGGCAGCTTCACAGCAGGAGAAATTCCATTTCAGATATCCCAAGCGTAAATTAAGCACTTTTCTGGACCACGCTGACTTTAGAGATGCAATCCAGAAACACCACGCTTATCCTGAGAAGCGGTTTTCTAAACGGCTTAAAGATACACGCTATCCTTTTCCCCCTGACGTGGTCAAGGGTTGGACCCAGTGTCCCAAGGTGGACCCTCCAATCTCCAGGCTTGCAGCTAGATCCTTAGTTGCAGTAGAAGATGGAGCGGCACTTAAAGATGCCACTGACAGGCAGATGGAGCTCTGGCTGAAATCCATCTATGAAGCTATTGGAGCGTCGTTGGCGCCAGCTTTTGCAGCCGTATGGGCACTCCAAGCTATTTCAGCTGGGCTTATACAAGTCGACTCGGTCACACGTACATCTGCCCCGCAGGTGGCACCATTGACCTCTCAAATGTCTGCATTCGCGTCTTACGCGATTAATGCTGTCCTGGACTCTACGAGCCGTACGGCGGTGGCGTCAACCAACTCCGTGGTTTTGCGCAGAGCCCTGTGGTTGAGAGAATGGAAAGCAGATTCTGCTTCCAAGAAATGCTTAACCAGTTTGCCCTTTTCTCGTGACCGATTGTTTGGGGAGCGTTTGGATGAAATCATTAAACACTCCAAGGGTAAGGACTCATCCTTACCTCAACACAGACAAAACAAGCCCCAACAAAGGAGGGGTCAGTCTGGTTTTCGGTCCTTTCGAGGCTCAGGCAGGTCCCAATTCTCCTCGTCCAAGAGGACTCAAAAGGATCAGAGAGGCTCAGATTCTTGGCGGACTCAGTCACGCCCAAAAAAGACAGCAGGAAGAACCGTTAGCAAGACGGCTTCCTCATGACTTTCAGCCTCCTCTCTCCGCATCCTCGGTCGGTGGCAGGCTCTCCCGCTTTGGCGGCATTTGGCTGTCACAGGTCAAAGACCGTTGGGTGAGGGACATTCTGTCTCACGGGTACAGGATAGAGTTCAGCTCTCGTCCTCCAACTCGTTTCTTCAGAACTTCCCCACCGCCCGACCGAGCCGATGCTCTGCTGCAGGCGGTGGCCGCTCTAAAGGCGGAAGGAGTGGTGACTTCCGTTCCTCTTCAGGAACAAGGTCACGGTTTTTACTCCAATCTGTTTGTGGTGCCAAAGAAGGACGGGTCCTTTCGGCCCGTCCTGGATCTAAAGTTGCTCAACAAACACGTAAAAACCAGGAGGTTCCGGATGGAATCTCTCCGCTCTGTCATAGCCTCAATGTCTCAAGGAGATTTCTTAGCATCAATAGACATCAAAGATGCTTATCTTCACGTGCCGATTGCGCCAGAGCATCAGCGTTTTCTACGCTTCGTTATAGAAAGCGAACACCTGCAGTTCGTAGCGTTACCTTTCGGGCTGGCAACAGCCCCTCAGGTCTTCACCAAGGTCATGGCAGCAGTAGTAGCTGTCCTGCACTCGCAGGGTCACTCCGTGATCCCGTATTTGGACGATCTACTTATAAAGGCACCCTCTCAAGAGGCATGCCAACACAGTCTGAACGTGGCACTGAAGACTCTCCAGAGTTTCGGGTGGATTATCAACTTTTCAAAGTCAAATCTAACCCCGACCCAATCACTAACATATCTTGGCATGGAGTTTCATACTCTCTCAGCGATAGTGAAGCTTCCACTGGACAAGCAGTGCTCTCTGCAGACAGGGGTGCAATCTCTCCTGCAGAACCAGTCCCACTCCTTGAGGCGCCTCATGCATTTCCTAGGGAAGATGGTGGCAGCAATGGAAGCAGTCCCTTTCGCGCAGTTTCATCTGCGCCCTCTACAATGGGACATTCTCCGCCAATGGGACGGGAAGTCGACGTCCCTCGACAGGGATGTCTCCCTCTCTCAGGCAACCAAGGACTCTCTCCGATGGTGGCTTCTTCCCACCTCATTGTCAAAAGGAAAGTCGTTCCTACCCCCATCCTGGGCGGTGGTCACGACAGATGCGAGCCTATCAGGGTGGGGAGCAGTGTTTCTTCACCACAGGGCTCAGGGTACGTGGACTCAGAGAGAGTCCACCCTTCAGATCAATGTTCTGGAAATCAGAGCAGTCTATCTTGCTCTGCGAGCCTTCCAACAGTGGCTGGAGGGCAAGCAGATCCGGATTCAGTCGGACAATTCCACAGCGGTGGCGTACATCAACCACCAAGGGGGAACACGCAGTCGACAAGCCTTTCAAGAAGTCCGGCGGATTCTGACGTGGGTGGAAAACACAGCATCCACCATATCCGCAGTTCACATCCCAGGCGTGGAAAACTGGGAAGCAGACTTTCTCAGTCGCCAGGGCATGGACGCAGGGGAATGGTCCCTTCACCCGGACGTGTTTCAGGAGATCTGTCGCCGCTGGGGGATGCCGGACGTCGACCTGATGGCGTCACGGCACAACAACAAGGTCCCGGTTTTCATGGCACGGTCTCACGATCACCGAGCTCTGGCGGCAGACGCCTTAGTTCAGGATTGGTCGCAGTTCCGACTACCTTATGTGTTCCCACCTCTGGCATTGTTGCCCAGAGTGCTCCGCAAAATCAGGTCCGACTGCCGTTGCGCCATTCTCGTCGCTCCAGACTGGCCAAGGAGGTCGTGGTACCCGGATCTGTGGCATCTCACGGTAGGACAACCGTGGGCGCTACCAGACCGTCCAGACTTGCTGTCTCAAGGGCCGTTTTTCCATCTGAATTCTGCGGCCCTGAACCTGACTGTGTGGCCATTGAGTCCTGGATCCTAGGGACCTCAGGTTTATCTCATGATGTTGTTGCCACCATGAGACAGGCTAGGAAACCATCCTCCGCCAAGATCTACCACAGAACGTGGAAGATATTCTTATCTTGGTGCTCTGCTCAGGGAGTTTCTCCCTGGCCATTTGCATTGCCTATTTTTCTTTCCTTCCTGCAGTCTGGGTTGGAAAAAGGTTTGTCGCTTAGCTCCCTTAAAGGACAAGTCTCTGCGCTATCCGTATGCTTTCAGAAGCGCCTGGCGCGACTTCCTAAGGTACGCACATTCCTGCAAGGGGTTTGTCATATCATTCCCCCTTACAAGCGGCCATTGGAACCCTGGGATCTGAACAAGGTTCTGATTGCTCTCCAGAAGCCACCTTTCGAGCCTATGAAGGAGATTTCCTTTTCTCGGCTTTCACAGAAAGTGGCTTTTCTGGTGGCGGTCACGTCTCTTCGGAGAGTGTCAGAGCTGGCGGCGTTATCTTGCAAATCTCCCTTCCTGGTGTTTCACCAAGACAAGGTAGTACTGCGTCCAATTCCAGAGTTTCTTCCCAAGGTGGTATCTTCCTTTCATCTCAATCAGGATATCACTTTACCATCTTTGTGTCCGCATCCAGTTCACCAATTTGAAAAGGGTTTGCATCTGTTGGACCTGGTGAGAGCACTCAGGATCTACATTTCCCGCACGGCGCCTCTGCGCCGTTCGGATGCACTCTTTATCCTGGTCGCTGGTCAGCATAAAGGGTCGCAAGCTTCCAAATCCACCCTTGCGCGGTGGATCAAGGAACCAATTCTTCACGCCTACCGTTCTGCTGGGCTTCCGACTCCTTCTGGACTGAAGGCCCATTCTACCAGAGCCGTGGGTGCGTCCTGGGCATTACGGCATCAGGCTACGGCTCAGCAGGTGTGCCAGGCGGCTACCTGGTCGAGTCTGCACACTTTCACCAAGCATTATCAGGTGCATACCTACGCTTCGGCGGATGCCAGCCTAGGTAGACAAGTCCTGCAGGCGGCGGTGGCCCACCTGTAAGAAAGGGCTGCCTGACAGCCCGATCGCGAGGTATTATTTTACCCACCCAGGGACTGCTTTTGGACGTCCCAATTGTCTGGGTCTCCCAATTAGGAGCGAAAAAGAAGAAGGGAATTTTGTTTACTTACCGTAAATTCCTTTTCTTCTAGCTCCAATTGGGAGACCCAGCACCCGCCCTGTTTTTTCTGAGGGTATTTGTTTTTCGGGTGCACATGTTGTTCATGTTAATAACTTACGTTCTCCGATATTGTTTATCGGATTGAATTTGTTTTTGAAACAGTTATTGGCTTTCCTCCTTCTTGCTTTTGCACTAAAACTGAAGGACCCGTGCTCCCACGGGGGGGTGTATAGCCAGAAGGGGAGGGGCCTTACACTTTTAAGTGTAGTACTTTGTGCGGCCTCCGGAGGCAGTAGCTATACACCCAATTGTCTGGGTCTCCCAATTGGAGCTAGAAGAAAAGGAATTTACAGTAAGTAAACAAAATTCCCTTCTTTTTTAAATTTTACTAGTCCCCCTAGGGGGCTATAGCGATCAGCAATCCGATCGCTCTGCACTATCTGCTGATCACAGCTACACCGCTGTAAACGGCAGATATGCTCAGTTTCTCTTTCACTGAGCTGCGGGCACAGTGAAAGTGAAAGCAATTCATGTGCAGTACAGAAGTCACCACATGACCCTGTGCTACCATGACAACTACCGAAAGTCACGTGATCACGTAACGTGACTTCCGGTATCGGGCGGTAAGTAAAAGTTTACCGCAATCGCGCTTATAATGGCGCTGTAACATATTGACAGCACCATTTAAGGGGTTAAACGGCACGAGCAGATAACGATTCTGCTGGTGCCTAGCAGGCACACATCTCAGCTGTGAAAATCAGCTGAGATATGTGCCGACCGCTAGGACGTAATTTTACTGCCCGCGGTCGTTAAGAGGTTAATAAATGTATATCAAATTATGCTCCAATAAGGGATTCTGGCTTCGTTGACCGATCGACTAGGAGGATGCAGCTCCGTAGGTTTATTTTCAATTTTAAATTCGGCCCACTGGAATCAGTAATAAAAAACACCCTGTACAAAAATTGACACATCTTAGAACAAGATAGTGACCTAAAAGAAATGACTGCTGCTAAACCTTTAGTTACCTACTGGGGGTAATAACCTAAAAGATGTGTTGGTAAAAAACAGATTAACTCAGCTGTCTACGTGGCTAGAGAGGAGTAGCCCGGTCGGTAACTACAGGTGCGGTAATTGCAGATTTTGTCAACTGCATTTTACGGGTAATCCGATAACAATCGGTTCTTTTGTGCATCATGTCAGGCGTTTTATATCATGCAGGACAAAATTTGTTGTTTACATTGTATTTTGCAGTTGCGGTGATTTTTACATCGGTTAGACCAGGGGTGGGCAATTAATTTTTACATGGGGCCGCATAAGAAATTGTGATGGTTTTAGAGGGCCGGACTACTATAATTAACTGGGTTCTACATCATTATATATCTAATATATAAAGCTGAATGTGTGTGTGTATGTGTGTGTGTATATCCGGGATTGGCATCCGCACCGTCGCAGCTACAGCCACAAAATTTTGCACACTCACACTTCTGAACCCCGAGAGCATCATAGGCTATGTTTTGAGGGGAAATTTTAACCCCGCTCTTTACAGTTATTCGCCAAAAAACCTGCCTCCATTAAAGCGAATTGAGCTGGGAGCCACAGTGCAGCCAGAACTTCAGAAGAATGCGCAGCCATGCCCTTATATGGAATGTTGGCGTGTCACAATGCAGTCAGGGAAAGAGACAGACACAAACAGGGAAAGAGGCAGACACAGACAGGGAAAGAAACAGACATAGACAGGGTAAGAAACAGACATAGACAAGGTAAGAGACAGACACAAAGAGACAGACACAGACAATGAGACAGACTGATAGGGAAAGAGACAGACGGAAAGAGAGGGAAAGAGAGAGACAGGTTAAGAGACAAAGAGACAGACACGGGGAAAGAGAAAGAGGGAAAGAGACAGACAGGGAAAGAGAGGGAAAGAGACAGACAGGGAAAGTGACAGACAGACAGGGAAAGAGATAGACAGACAGGGAAAGAGATTGAGACAGATGGAGAAAGAGACAGACAGTCAGAGACAGACAGGGAAAGAGACAGACAGACAGACAAAGAGAGAGAGAGAAACAGAGAGATATATACAGAGGGGGAGACAGACATTATAATTACATTTCTATCTATTTGTTTTGTGGTTTTTGTGTGCAGAATAAATTTTTGTTAATACATTCTATTTTGTTAACAGCAGTTATTAACCCGGGTGAAGCCGGGTAATACAGCTAGTATATATATATATATATATATATATATATATATATATATATATATAAAAAAAAGATGTAGAACCGAGTTAATGATAGTAGTCCGGCATTATATATATGTGTGTGTGTGTATACATATGTATATTTACCTTCAAAAAAAGTGTCTCTACAAGCAGTGGAGGGCCTCAGCGGAGAGCAGAAACAGTGCAGGAAGTCAGGAATCAGCTTCTTTGAAGTGAAGCTCCGGCCTCGCCCCCAGGTCTGCTCCGTGTGAGTGGCTGAATGCAGCTTCCGTAGAGCAGTGTGTGCGGCTGCCGGCCTCCTGTCACTGCAGACAGGGAGCTTCAGGGCCGGAGCGGCCGCACACACCAATGAGACAGATAGTCGGGCTTCCCGAAACTGCTGCTCATAGACCGGCCCGGCCCCCCTGCGTCAATGATCAGTCCGCCCCTGTACATCACTACACCCCAAATATTTGTCAACAGTTACCTCCTCCCCCAATTCCTCACCGCACCCCATTGTCACTGCAGGTTACTAGTAACCACTCACCTCTCCCTTCTTACTGTCCCTCCTCAGGCACATCCGTATGTGCCCCCCCCCGCTGAGCTGCTTCTCTTTTACATGCCCTGGCTGCGCCGATGCTGTATTCCTAGGAGCCCCTGCCGCTGCTTCTCTCCGTACCGGCCCCGGCTGCTGCAGCTTCTTCTTCTGCCGGGCGGGAACTTTTCAAATGACACATGCGCGCCGTACTGACGACATCAGGGCGCGCGTGTGTCACAGAGAAAGGTGCTGGGCAGGGAACAGAGGAGAGATTCCTGCGTTCCGCTGCCTACACTGTGCGGTGCTGCAGGATCGCTCCCTGCCCGGCACGCAGCGTGTGATGACGGCGATCTGATCACTGACCGGCCAGCAAGGACGCCCTGAACCAGGCGGGCCGGTCACAGAGAGTAGGCGATCCGGATGTCGCCCGCGGGCTGCCCCTTGCCCAGGTCTGGGTTAGACCATCAGACCGACAATGTATGTGAGATTCAAAGAACATTTTAACTCTGTGATGTCTGGTAAAGGCTCTCCTCAGTTAATTGAGCATATTTGTAATGTGCATAATGGTGATCCGAATATACTGCGGTTTGCAGGCTTAGAGAGAGTATCTCTCCCCCTCAAGGAGGTGATTTACACAAATTGCTCCTACAAACCGAGGCAAGACTTATTATTAAATATAGAGCCCAAGGGGATTTGGGGTTAAATGACAAAAATGATCTCTCGGTTTTCTGCACATCTCTATGTGTCCGCATATTTTTGTATGTGTCTGTTTGTAATGGTTTTTTACCATGTTGAATTTAATTGTATTTTGTATAACATTGTCAGTATCATGCACTATGCTGTTACTTGTTGCACTCCTCATCTGTTTTTAATTGGCAGTGACGTAGTCCTGACACAGCCCTCTCATAAGGCGCCGGTCTATGCCTGTCCACATGGACCCGATGAAGCGTATCCATATGCGAAACGGCCATCGTTCGTGAGAAGGCTCGCTGTCAGCTCTGCTCCTGTCTTTTTATTGCACCGCACTTCAATAAAGAATTTTTGCTAGATTCCGGTGAGTGCCGTCCCTTCTCTGAGTTGGATTCTGCCTATGAACTATAAGTCACTTTGGACGTGCTCCTCCCAGCCAGTTACGTGGAGGATCCCTGTCCATATTCCGTTTTGTATATTAAGGCTGATGCTAGTGGGTCAGTAGATGCGGCAATTCTTTTCTGTGGAAATGTTTAAAGTTTGCTCAACAACATTTAGACAAGTCTGTGAAATAATGGGCGAACATAGTCTGGTCAGATGAGACCAACACTTTGGAAGCAAATAATAAAAGGCTTTTGTGCAAAATATTAATTACATTTCATGTGTGCAACATCTGGTAAGAAATGCATTTCAGTAGCATTTACTAAAATCAGTTACATGTTCAATACTTATTTCACCCCTGTATGTATGCTAGAAATGTATTATACTGTAAACTCTATGTAATATACTGTATGTACAGATATCTCAGGTTATATACAGGTAATATGTGACTGGTAGAATATCTAGACATCATATGGTATACACAGGATAAGTGACTGGTACATCATATACTATAACCACTATTTGTTGATGTGGTGTTGAAGTTTACATTGGTGACTTGGTTGATCAAGCATCTGAAAAAATACACAAAAAAATATTCATAGGCGCATGTGTGGCGCCCCTGAGGCTTCAGAGTATTGCACCTAACATTGGGTGTAATGCTAAACCCAGTTCCCTTTTACATAGTTACATAGGTTAAAAAAATGACCTACGTCCATCTAGTTTAAAGGGGTGGTTCACCCATTTTTTTTTTTTCCCCAATGATTGCCACTTACCATTGTCTGCAGCTTCTGCATTGGCTTCAGTTTCCAGTTCTGGCACTGAGCGGCGCTATCCTGCACGCTCAGTGCCGGTCACATGACCCCCTGGAGCTGTGGCCGCCTGCATCCTCTGACGTCCCGGCATTTCCGGGCTCTCAAACTGGACGGGTACGTCAGAGGATGCCGGCGCCACTCACAGTGATTGACTGGGCTGTGGGCGGTCACTGCCTGACGTCACAGCCCAGCATCGAGGGGAGGATCCGGAGGACGCCAGTGTGTGGAGCGGTGAAGGCAGAGCGCGCGCTTACCATCATTCAGCTGTGGGAGGTATGGGCTCCAGTGTGGAGTACAGGGGGGGTTTCCTCCACTGAAATCCCCCCTGTCACGCAAGTATGTGATCACACTGTCCACCCGCCCGCTGTGCTCAGCTGTCAGGAGAGCGGGCGGTGTCGGCAGTGTGATCATATACTCCCACCAGCAGCACAGGTGACCGGACGCTGCATGGGACCAATCTGCTCCACTCTGTCACCTGCACAACAAGTCCCACAGTGGAGACAGTGACATGTAGCATCCGGTCACCTGCACAACAAGTCCCAGAGTGGAGACAGTGACATGCTCTGCTCTGACACATAGTGTGCTGCATGTCACTGTCTCCATTCTGGGACTTGTTGTGCAGGTGACCGGATGCTACATGTCACTAACTGTATCCACTCTGGGACTTGTGCAGGTGACCGGATGCTACATGTCACTATCTGTCTCCACTCTGTGATTTCTGCTGCATAGTACCAACTGTATACACTCTCACCTGCAGAACAAGTACCACAGTGGAGACAGTTAGTGACATGTAGCATCCGGTCACCTGCACAACAAGTCTCAGAGTGGATACAGTGACATGCAGCACACTATGTGTCAGAGCAGAGCATGTCACCAACTTGCTCTGCTCTGTCACCTGCGATGCTGCATGTCACCAACTAAGGGTAAGCTCACACAGTGCGTTTTTCGTGGCGTTCTTGCGCGTTTTTCTGGTGCGTTTTAACTCAGAAAACTGCATGACTTTGTTTCCCGAGTAAAGTCTATGCCCTTGTGCGCACTAGTCGTTTTTGCTTCGTTTTTTGCGGCGTTTTTTACAACATTTTTGTGCTGAAAACGCAGTGACATTGCTTCCCCAGCAATGTCTATGGGTTTTCATAAGTGCTGTCCGCAGACAGCGTTTTTTTGTAGCTGCGTTTTTGTGTTGACCGCAAAAATGCAGCATGTCAATTATTTCTGCGTTTTTCACTGCGTTTTTCACCCATTGAGTTCAATGAGATGTTCAACAACGCAATGAAAAACGCATATAGCTGCATTTCTATGACTAAAAACACAGCTATAAACGCAAGTGGTGGGTACTACAGTGACGTGTACAGGAAGAGGATTCCTTCTGTTGTTAAACACAGAAGCATGAATCCTCCCGGTACCGTCACCGCTGCGTCCACAACCCGCCCGGTGCCATGTCAGCTCCGTGCGGCGCCATGTCTGGGCGGGAGGTGGAGGCAGCGGCGAAAACCAAAGTGAACAGTAGAAAAAAAGAATGTCATACTCACCTGTCTGCAGGGTCACGGTGCCATATCCGCTCCCAGCCCCTGTCTCGGTACCGCCGCTCTGGCTGTGTGCAGTCTCACCGGGGCACGTACGAAGCTTGCAGGACCTGGCGGTGGATCACCTGATGCAGTCACCTGACGCATCAGCTCATCGATTCTCGCGGTGTTGCCGGCTTTTTCGCGCCCGTCCGGCTATCAGCTGCTCCTGCCGTCAGGGGACTTCATCAGCTGATTACCGTCAGCTCCTGCAGCGATGGGACAGGATCATTCTCCTGTCCAATCGATCGCTCCAGGAGCTGCCAGTAATCAGCACATAAGTGAGTATGTATTTATTTATTTTTTTTTTCAACTGATGCATCAGCTGATTGTATAAAAGCAGATTATACAATCAGCTGATGTGTCATGTGATTCACGTAGTTTAACCTGACACATCATCTGATCGCTTTGCCTTCCAGCAAAACGATCAGATGATATTGGATCCGGATTGGACGGCGCGGGACCCTTACCCCGGATTACTGCGGAGTGGGGTGCTTTATTTCAATAAAGATGGAGTCTCTAATTGTGTTGTGTTTTATTTCTAATAAAAATATTTTTCTGTGTGTTGTTTTTTTTTTTTTTTATCATTACTAGAAATTCATGGTGGCCATGTCTAATATTGGCGTGACACCATGAATTTCGGGCTTAGGGCTAGCTGATAATATACAGCTAGCCCTAACTCCATTATTACCCAGCTAGCCACCCGGCATCAGGGCAGCTGGAAGAGTTGGATACAGCGCCAGAAGATGGCGCTTCTATGAAAGCGCCATTTTCTGGGGTGGCTGCGGACTGCAATTCGCATTGGGGGTGCCCAGAAAGCTTGGGCACCCTGCACTGTGGATTCCAATCCCCAGCTGCCTAGTTGTGCCCGGCTGGACACAAAAATTAGGCGAAGCTCACGTCATTTTTTTTTTTAATTATTTCATGAAATAAAAAAAAAAAGGGCTTCTCTATATTTTTGGTTCCCAGCCGGGTACAAATAGGCAGCTGGGGGTTGGGGGCAGCCCGTACCTGCCTGCTGTACCCGGCTAGCATACAAAAATATGGCGAAGCCCATGTCATTTTTTTTTTCTTTTTTGGCAAAAAACTGCATACAGTCCGGGATGGAGTATGCTGAGCCTTGTAGTTCTGCAGCTGCTGTCTTCTCTCCTGCATACACTAGTGAATGGAGGATGCTGAGCCTTGTAGTTCTGCAGCTGCTGTCTGCTCTCCTGCATACACTAGTGAATGGAGGATGCTGAGCCTTGTAGTTCTGCAGCTGCTGTCTGATCTCCTGCATACACTATTGGATGGAGGATGCTGAGCCTTGTAGTTCTGCAGCTGCTGTCTGCTCTCCTGCATACACTATTGGATGGAGGATGCTGAGCCTTGTAGTTCTGCAGCTACTGTCTGCTCTCCTGCATACACTAGTGAATGGAGGATGCTGAGCCTTGTAGTTCTGCTCCCCCTGCCTCTCCCTCCAGCATACAGTCCTGGATAGAGCATGCTGAGCCCTGTAGTTCTGCAGCTATATGCTCTCCTGCATACACCAGTGGAGAATGAAGAACATATTGAAGAAGGAAATTACTTCAGACCTTTTTTATTTTTTTTTTCTTTCAACAATCTTTCTCTGATAAAAAAAGCATAAAAACACAGAGAGCAAAAAACGCACCAAAACACGATAAAAACGCGTCTGTTGTTTGCCACGGATGCTTTTTTGTGCGTTTTTTGACGCAAAAAAACTCACAAAAACGCCGCTTAAATAAAACGACGCAGTGTGTGAACTTAGCCGAAATCCACACTGTTACTTGTGATGCATGGGACACACTTTCTCCACTCTCAACTGCACAACAAGTCCCAGAGTGGCTCAAGTTGTGATAATCCCTGCAATCATTAGAGGATTGGAGATTAGATTCTGTAACAATAAATGTTTAGAGCAATATTGTTATATTGATGGTGTATCCTTAGTATAATACATCATTATGTGATCGTAGGGATCTGATACACGGCCATGTTCGCCACTGAGATTTTCATGGCCACACACCGGAAAAAGTATTGTGTTCCTTGAGACTGTATACGTGTTCCTTGAGTATGTATAAGGAAAAAAAATTCTTGTGTGTATATCAGGGATCACATTCCACGCACAGGGGTACAAAAGGTGAGGGGGCCACTTATACCTCCAAAACAGGAGGAATTATGTAGTATGAGGGGCTACTAAAATATTCTTCCAGGACAGGTGCATCTTCTGGCTGACACAACCCATCATGTAAAAAACACACACATATATAATATTATAAGCACGCATACAAGTATATGTAGAAAGATATAGCTACACACACATGTACTGTCTATATTTGTGTGTGTGTATATACATTATATATAAACACACATATACACAAGCATATATAGCCATAGAGAAACATGTGTGGAGTTAGATAACTCTCTCTCTCTCTCTCTCTCTCTCTCTCTCTCTCTCTATATATATATATATATATATATAGCTTATAAATATATCCTGAAATAGATACTATGAAATAGATCAGAAAGACCAAATGATAAAAGCTCTATTACCATGATTAGGCAGTGCACACAGGAAGGAGGGGAGGGAACTGTTGTGGTGGAGATCTGAGGGGAGGGAACAGTCAGAGAGGGTTGGGAGATAGATTGCTAGTTACTGCAAAGGATTATGGAAATTGTAGTAACTGAACCCAGGAAGTCAGAGGAGAGATTAACCCCATCAGAGCTGGAGCCAGCAAGGAGCATGTGCTGCTAGTGCACAATAAAAGGTAATTTTGCGGAAAAAACATAATAGATGTGTTGAGGGGCACATATTAGCAAGATTTATCAGAAAAAAAAAAATCAGTTTTGGTAACTGGACAACTTCTTTAACCTTCCTCCACCAATTCTACATTTAAGTTACATTAAGTCACTTATAACCAACAATGTTGTGTGTACTGAGGAAATCATCCAGCCCTTTTTTAAAAGCTGTTATAGTATCTGCCATTACCTCCTGAGGAGGTCAGTCCCGGTTTCACTACATTACACTACAAGATGACCCTCGGATTGTCACAATTCGAAGTAATGCTGACTACTGGTTGCCACACTGTTAGATCCCCGGTACAAGACAAAATTTGGCGAAATAAGCCCTTCCATAGAAAGGGACGCACGTATGCAGGAGTATCCGCAGAAGCTGGTACTCAATCTTTGATCTGCTTTTACATTAAACACCAGTGCTGCACAGAGTGAATCTCAACGCTTTGTCATGGCTAAGAGGAAATGGTATTTTACTTGTCCACATCTAAGGGACCGAGGGCTGGCTGCTGTGCTGAGACGGCGTTGAGTAGGGTGTCCCTGCAGAGTTGCAAATTTGGTCAAAAAGGTGGAAAAAGGACAGATGCTGGTGGAAAGGGGAACACGTGTGTTGGAAAGGGGAAAAAAGTTTGTGTCCGTGGGTTTGGTGGTTAAGCAACAGTAACATCTTCTGAAGAAACACCATCTGTTACGGGGGGACTAACAGATTTGGATAAGGTGGTATATATCCCAATTGCCAGTCGGGGTCCACCGTGCTCCCAGATGGAGGAGATGCTGGCAACCCGAAGGTTAGGCGGAGGATACAGAGCTGGGTGGCTCTCAAACTAATAGTAGCCTGAACTGAGTTAGACGACACTCGGTTCTGGAGACTGTGAACCCTGTTAGCGTCACAGGGTCCACACACCCAGCCCAGGAACTCCCTGTTAACAACACAGGGGCTATTGGGTACGTTGTCTGTGTGCGTAGGGGGCACACCTCTGGACAGCAGGCGCAGCAGCAGCCCAGTTAATGCCACTGAGCTGCACTAGCAGGATTGGTAGGACAGGAGCTGGTCGTAACCGTTCTGCGTTACCAAGTGTGGTGGCGTCCTGCACCGACGCCCTATCCCTGCCTACCTCTGGCCTAAAGCCGCAATGGGTTCAACACATGGACGTGTGCTCTGTCTCAGCATAATAGAAGAATGCGCACCTCCTTGTTGTCTACAGCTCCTTTTATAACCTGGGTCCGCCCCAACGCAGGGTGGACCACAAGGCACCTCCAGGAGCCAATAGCAGAGTGCCACGTCATCAGTGACATAACCAGCAGCTTATCCGGAACCGCCACTTCAATGATGACTTCATGTCAGCCACGCCCCAAACACCTCACCAGTCATCGTCTGACGAACAATGATGAGGTGCAAAATCATAGGGGCGGGCCTCTGCGAGCCAGTCCGGAGTGGCCACATCATCAGGACACCTGATGTCCTCTGGACTAGCATGGACTGCCACCTCATGGACATGGCCAGTGAGTTCCTTAATGTACCTAGCCTCTGATGCACTAAGTGCCTGAGCATGCTCAGGAGCCTGAACAACAGTCTCAGAAAACAGACTATCAGCTTCTGCATGCTCTGTAGACACAACACAGGACTTAGACACGGCACGGAGTCCAAGTACCTGTGCAAAGAGGCTTTTCTCATTAAGTGTGGGAGCATGCTCTGTAGCACGAACTGAGGACTTAGGCTCAGGAATGGCACAGTCATGCTAAGCATGCTCACTAGGCGAAACACTGGACTTAGGCTGTGTCTGGGGTAAATCGGCACACGCATCCGCACTAGCCGTCTCTCCACACTTAGACGTGGAGGAGGAAGCAGCCAGCTGGACGACCAAAGGCATGGCCAAAAATGGCAGCTGACGCTTGGGCGCAACTGGAACCGCAGCAGGCTGCTTGCGTCAACGGCGGTACCGATTCGTAATACCAACTACCAGCCAAAATAAGAGGTGTATTTCTTCCCATGGATAATCTGATATGATCCCTTTCTTACGGACACGACCATCGCTACCAAATGTAGATGAGGCACCAAAAGAGCAGGTGCTTCAATGGATCTCAAGTGCTCCATCAAGTGGCCTCTCCACCTCAACTTCAATATCCAAAATACTCCATTCCTCTGTGGTGTCAACCCAATCGCACTTGCTTCCTAACAGCTCTCAAGTTTCCACCAGCCCTGCTGAGTATGGGGTGACAGAGATGGTTGAGTCTGCAGAGCTGTCCAGTCACACTATAGCCTGGGAATCAGAGGTCTGCTCCAAAGCTGCAGTGAGTCCAGACAAGGAAATGATCTGCACTGATGCCCAGAAGCTTTGTGAGTCGGATCCAGGCCCCGATGAAGAAGGTTCTGAGCATAATGTACACCCTCATTCCCAAACTATAAATCCTCCTGGTGGAGACAATGGAGAACATGCTGATGAGACTCCGATACCTGATTGGAACGTCAACTTTACTATTCGGTCAGGGCAGGAAGAGGTTGGCTCGGAGGAGTCTGGACGAGGGGAATGAAAACACACAGGGTGATAATGAGGTTGGAGACCCCACTTACTGTCAAACCACAGTCAGCCAGTCGATGAGGTCAGCAGAGGAGTTGGAGGAGGATGCTACTGACGACGAGGTTAGGTTGCGTCTTCCTGGACAGAGACAAAGTACTGGAAGCACGTCAACAACTGAATTCTCAGCCATAACTCTGCCTCTGAGCAGAAGTCATGGTGGCTCTGCAGGTCGCATGGGCTGTAAGCCTTGCCTAGCCTGGTGCTTTTTTTACATCGCAAAAGATCACCCAAGTCACGTCATCTGTAAGATTTGTCACCAATCTCTAAGTAGAGGCCAAAAACTCACTACTTTGAGTACTTCGTCCATGAACTGTCACATGGATATGAAGTGATAGTGTGAGGGTGTATTGATGAGCTTTATCCACTGTGAATGCAACATGCTTATTTGCCGTTCATTGTATGCATTGTTGCAGACTACCCACAAGGGGCGGCTGTTTTTTTGCATCTGCCTTTGACTGTTTGGTCACTATAGCAATAGCAAAACGGTCTTCGGCTGTGGACTTGGAGACCGGACTAGGTGTTGTCTGTGAACTTAAGAAAACGCTAAAGGTGTGCGTTACAGCAAGTAGCCACCGCGGAAACACTATGGTGGATTGTGAGGAGACTCGTGTTGGAGTTTGGTGAGGAGGACCGTAATGCATGTGAGCAGCATCCTGTGCCGGAGACCGACATTCTTCCGGTGCTGTCTATACTGTTTACCGTGAAAGGATTGTAAACTCTGTATTTATGGCAACTGGACACCACAGTACCCGGGTACGGTAGGCTGGGCCCAGACAGTAATGCGTGCACGCAACACTTTTGTTAACAAAACACATCTGTTCTGCTTAGGCAGACTATATAGACAATAAGATTTGCTGCTTCTGCTCTGTCAATTTGTCAGTTACAGTTAAAATTCTAGAGGGACAGCAACACATGTTTGCACTGACTGTTGCTTTACAAGATTTCCAGGACTGTGTTGCTGAGCTGTGTGGTTTGACTCACCACTGTTATCATCTGCCTTATCTGTGAGGCTTCAGCTAACAAGGGTATTCAGGGGGGTTAATGGGTTTTGTCTATGTTTAGGTAGATAAGTTGTAAGCTCTTGTGATGCGCCACTGGTAAGTCGTGTTCACACACACACACACACACACAATTACTACTGCTACGCAGAGGGATTACCAGGTAGGCGGCAACAGTTTAGACAGTCCCTTGGTTAGGCAAAGGTTGGTGAGAAGGGGCTATAAATTGCCATTACGAGTGTTGCAGCATAGGGGTGTAGGCTTTTGGACTTGTGAATAGATTGTTCTATTCTTTCAGTTTTATGCATGGTCCTTATTGTTTGTTTTGGGAGAGTTAAACAATCATTTATCAACCCAACTGCCTAGAGTCCTTTTCCTGTTGCGTGGTTTTGCTGTATACTGGGGAGCCCACCCTATACACTACTTTAAATGAAGCATAAGTCTATGTGGAAGGGTCACTATGCTACAATGCGGCCTAGCGGGGCGGTGCAACCACCGTCTGCCCCATCAATGGCATCTGTGTGCTCTTCATCCTCTGGGACTGTGGGGACAGCAGTCACATATGCTTTTTGACGCTGACCTTCCACCCCTTTACCCGCAACAAGCAGTGTCATTGGCAGGTCATCAGTTGTTTTTGAAGTGGAAACAGCTGCTGGTGTTGAGCTCTCTCAGACATTGAGAGAACCACCTTTTGGATGAAGGCAACATTATATCCACGCCTGTACCTTCGTCACAGATTGATGGACTACCTGCAGTTAAAAATTGCGTTGCAGAAATGGAGAGGTGGTGTACAATACAGAGTTGGTCTAGCTTTATTGACAGCTGAAGAACCAACACTGAATATCACAGACAATGAAACTATGCCCCTTAAAGTGTCAGCACTTTTTGAAATTAAAATTGCGTAGCAAAAATGGACAGGTGTGTAGAATGCACAGTTGGTGTACCTTGCTTGACAGCAGAGGAACCCTAAGTTAGTATCCCAGACAATTTTAGTATGCCCCTAAAAGTGGCAGCAATTTTTGCAATTAAAATTGCAAAGCAAAAATGGAGAGGTGTGTAGAATGCACAGGTGCTGTAGCTAGCTTGTCAGCAGAGGAAGCCTCAATTTCTATCCCTGCCAATGAAACAATGCCCCAAGGAATTGCCTGAGCTGATTTAGCCAGACGCTGTGATATAAACCCCTGCACAGCGCTGGCACAAACCTGCCTAGCAAAAATTGTTATGAACGGCTGTAATGTAGCCCTGAAAAGGACTGAAATTACAAGTAGTCCCTAATCCCTTAAGCGATGCGTAGATTGCACTGTATGTCTATAGCGCACACAGCAGCAGCGGGAGCGGTGACTGACACCCACCCGCAGCAGAGAGATAATGGTGGTGACGGGGAAAATGACCAGGTCTTATAGGGCAAAGATATGTGACATGCACAGCCAATGACGCATGCCCTTGCTTGTTTGGCAAAAATCCTCTTTGCTGTGTGTGTGTCTGTGATTGGCTGACAGCCTGGCCCGCCCCACTGTACGCACGGTTAGGAAAAAAAAAATGGTGATCACCTTTCTTTCAGCACTCAGCAGCAGCACTGATCTAAACCCTGCCCCCCCCCGCACACTATACGCTGAATTTTGATAATATCATGATTCACAGTGACTCACAGTAATACAGTGAAAAGCCAGCTAGTAACTAGCTACGCTTTATGGTGATCGAACCATTATCGAATGTAACTCGAACTGCCGAATTTGAAGCAAATCGTTTGAGTTCGTCGAACACCGCCCCAAATCATTTGAATTTGAAATTGGCGAACCGTTTGAATCGAACATCGCTCAACTCTACACAACAGTTAGAGAGTTCTCCAGCAGGAGAGGAAGGGAGCAGTCGCATCTTACAGGTGCTCCGGTGGGAAGGAGGAGAGAGCTCACACGGTTGCCATGGGGAGAGTGAACCTGCTCCCCACGGAGTCAGTGCCACACAGGGCGGCAGGACCCTAGGGAATATCATACTTCACGTTGGATTTCCAGAATCTGTCCGGTCGGGGAAAGTTTCAAGCTTCCTTGCCCACACAGCACCCGACAGCACAGTGCCATATAGGATCCGGGGCCTCGCTTCAAGCCGGACCCCACATCGGAACTGCGGCACCTGCAGATAGGGACAAGAGTGCATCTTGTGAAACCCAGGGTCCCCTCGTAGCTTCAAGCCAGGGGATCCACAGACAGCCGTTACAAGGAGAAACCAACCAAACACCAAACCGGACTAATCTCTAAAGGGATTCAGGTTAGACTGAGCCCATCATAGCACATGACCGATATTATCTGAGTGAGCGGCATTGTACAAAAGTGAGTAAACAACGTGGAACCACAGCTATAGACTCTGACTCCTTATTAACCGTACTGCTGCTCCCTGCTGCCATTACTAGTCCCCTCATCATCCTCCCTGGGGCCCGTTCTACCTTTGGAGAGCAATCCCATCCCTGGCTGCTACTACCATCTGCTCCAGAGGACAGTGACAGCAGCGGTGGCCCATTCCCTGGCCGCATACCCCAGGTGGCGTCACGACAACCACCTCACAAGTACACCCATCATCTTTCCCTGCCATCTTCTGTACACCACGGGGCAACGGAAGCGGGCTAGGCCGCCCGTGACCGTCCCAGTCGACGGCCCGGCGATGAGTAGGTTAATCCGCCTGCCCCATGGGGTGCTACATATGCTTATGTGTGACCACTGTTACTCAGGATATGTTTTTTTGAGGAGTGTAGAAAAGCACAGTGTACATTGCTTTACTGCATATTTGAAAGCGTATATCTGGCTTAAAGATTGTAATACGTACCCATGTATGACACCTGAGAAGTGCAAGAGCTCATAGGAACCGGTCCAAGTGCTGTCAGTTTTTTCCACAGGCCGTACTCACAGACAATATGGCTGAGTGAATACAGCCTATGAAGCAGCTGAACATAAACCTGTCACAAGGTTTTTCCTAATATAAAGTACGGCCACTACCTTTAAATCCGCTTTTACAGCATTATAGTAAGCTGCGTGTATGACCCCAAGCATAGCACAAATAAGGGATTTTTTTTTTTTTATATCCACAGCTGGCGACCAAGTCCGATGGGGACCTTTGGTCTTGATCTGGAGCCTTTTTTCTTCCTACAATAGCCATTGCCTTTCCCTGCGTTGTGTAGCGGATGTGTCCTACGTCATCCACATGTGTTTCCCGACCTCGCTCCTGCACAGGCATACTTCTCTTTGATGTGGCAAGGGCTGGGTAAGGCTAAAGAGTGCTGATTACCCAGAAAAAAAGCCGCCACATGCACACTGCAATACTTTCCTCAGCCTAATGGCGATGGCGATTGTAAGAAGAAGCTGCACTGGATCAAGACCAGAGATGCCCATCGGACCGGACCGCAATGGCGGTGGGTATAATAAAAGCTCTTTTTCTGTACTATGCAGAGGGGCTTGGGGAAATACATGCAGCTTACTAGATTACTGTAAAAGAAGTCTTAAAGGCGGTGGCTGTACTTTATATATCAGTAAAACCTAATGACAGATTCCTATTAAGAATGGGTTGCTATTCATGGGCCACTCCTGTGTACTTTCCCCCCAGGCCAAAATCTGGCAGCCAGCCGCTGGCATGCAGTAGTTGGTCTGAATGTAAATGTAAATAAAGGGTGGGCCATAAGTATGGATACACCCTGATGATATCACCTTACCGTTTGTGGCTTATTAGTACATGGGAGGGGCAAAACATTTGAGGCCGGGTCATGCCCATGGTGGCCATCTGCAAAGCAGCCATTTTTAATTCAACTTTATTTTTTTTTATCAGAGTATATCCATCCATACTTATGGCCCACCTTATACATGGTCAGAACATTCTCTTTTTCTGACTCAAAAGGTTTGAAGAGATATAGAATTGTGCATAATCTTACTTGCAATGCCACGTCAGTCATCTACTTAGCAACCTGTCCCTGCAACCTTGCATATGCAGGCATAACGACTCAATAGCTAAAAGTCTGTGCCCTTGAACATGTTAAAAATATAAAAGCAGTGATAAATGACATCCAATTCCACTACATTTTCATGACTTCCATCATTGTAATCTCAAAAGTTTCCATATTGGAGGAACAGACGACATAAGGCTAGGTTCACACACTGCGTTTTTTTGACGCTGCGTTTTTGTGCGTTTTTTGCGGCAAAAACGCACCCGCGGCAAAAAAACGCGGCAAAAAACGCACGTGTTTTGCCGCGATTTGGTGCGTTTTTTTGCTGCGTTTTTGCTCACTGCGTCTTTATGCGTTTTTTATCAGTGAACAAAAAAAAAAGGTCTGATGTCATTTCCTTCTTCAATGTGTTCTTCATTCTCCACTAGTGTATGCAGAAGAGCAGACAGCTGCAGAACTACAAGGCTCATCATGCTCCATCCAATAGTGTATGCAGGAGAGCAGACAGCAGCTGCAGAACTACAAGGCTCAGCATGCTCCATCCAGGACTGTATGCTTGAGGGAGAGTCAGGGGGAGCAGACCTACAAGGCTCAGCATCCTCCATCCAATAGTGTATGCAGGAGAGCAGACAGCAGCTGTCGAACTACAAGGCTCAGCATCCTCCATCCAATAGTGTATGCAGGAGAGCAGACAGCAGCTGTCGAACTACAAGGCTCAGCATCCTCCTTCCAGGACTGTATGCAGGATTTCTTCCCCCCCCCCCAAACAAAAAAAATAACGTGGGCTTCGCCATATTTTTGTATGCTAGCCGGGTACAGCAGGCAGGTACGGGCTGCCCCCAACCCCCAGCTGCCTATTTGTACCCGGCTGGGAACCAAAAATATAGGGAAACCCTTTTTTTTTTAATTATTTCATGAATTTCATGAAATAATTTTAAAAAAAAAATGACGTGAGCTTCGCCCAATTTTTGAGTCCAGCCGGGTACAACTAGGCAGCTGGGGATTGGAATCCACAGTGCAGGGTGCCCATGCTTTCTGGGCACCCCCGCTGTGAATTGCAGTCCCGCAGCCACCCCATAAAATGGCGCTTTCATAGAAGCGCCATCTTCTGGCGCTGTATCCAACTCTTCCAGCTGCCCTGATGCCGGGTGGCTCGCTGGGTAATAATGGGGTTAGGGCTAGCTGTATAGCTGGCCCTAAGCCCGAAATTCATGGTGTCATGCCAATATTAGACATGGCCACCATGAATTTCTAGTAAAGATAAAAAAAAAACACAACACACAGAAAAATATTTTTATTAGAAATAAAACACAACACAATTAGTGACTCCATCTTTATTGAAATAATGAACCCCCCTCCGCAGTAATCCTGGGTCAAGGGTCTCGCGCCGTCCAATCCGGATCCAATATCATCTGATCGGTTTGCTGGAAGGCAAAGCGATCAGATGATGTGTCAGGTTCTACGGGCTGAAGCACATCACACAGCAGCTGATTGTATAAAAGCCGTTTATGCAATCAGCAGATGCATCGGTGCAAAAAAAAAAAAAAAAAAAATACTCACTTATGTGCTGATTACCGGCAGCTCCTGGAGCGATGGGGCGGGAGTCTGATCCTGTCCGATCGCTGCAGCAGCTGCCGGTAATCAGGGATGAAGTCTCCTGACGCATCCGCTGATAGCTTAAACCGGCTGGGCGCCCGCGTCACCGCGATACTTACGATTACCTGATGCGTCAGGTGACTGCATCAGGTGATCCATCGCCAGGTCCTGCATCTATCGGAGATGTCCCGGCTGTCTGCACACAGCCGGAGCGGTGATACCGTGAGAGGAGATGGGAGCGGGCATGGCACCGGGAGGCTGCAAGCAGGTGAGTATAACTTTTTTTTTTTTTTTCTACTGTTTACTTTTGTTTTCGCAGCCGCTTCCACCTCCCGCCCAGACATGGCGCCGCACGGCAGCATACATGCACAGGACTGGAGGTGGACGCGACGATGACGGTACCGGGAGGATTCACGCTTCTGTGTTTACTGACAGAAGGAATCCTCTTCCTGTACATGTCACTTTACTACCCACCTCCTGCGTTTATAGCTGCGTTTTTGGTCTTGGAAACGCACCAAAACGCAGCTATTTGCGTTTCTCATTGCGTCTTTCAACATCCCATTGCACTCAATGGATGAAAAGCGCAGTGAAAAACGCGAGAATAATTAACATGCTGCGTTTTTGTGGCACCACAAAAACGCAGCTGAAAAAAAACGCTGTGTGCAGACAGCAAAAATGAAAACTCATAGACTTTGCTGGGGAAGCAAAGTCATGCAGTTTTCTGAGCAAAAACGCACCCGAAAACTGCGCAAAAACGCAGCGAAAAACGCACTGTGTGAACTTACCCTAAATGTTTATATCTGTGGAGGAGACATTAAAAAAAATCTTTTCTAAAGATAGAAACTAAATAGATCATGCTGTTAGATCTAAAATTCTCGAATAAACTCATTGAGTACATTAGTTATAATTAGTGATGAGGGATTTTTGTTACTTGCACAAATAGTACAGTATTCACGTTATTCGTTACTCGAGTCATTCGGTCCCTGCCTCGTGATTTTTGTTACTCGCACGAATAGTACAGTGTTCACGTTATTCGTTACTCGTTGAGTATTTTGGTCCTTAGCAAGGCAATACTGATATGTGTCTGCCAAAAAGTAAAATATAACTTTTATTAATGACTAACAATAAAAAGCACACTGACAGACAAACAAATAAGGCTAGGTTCACATTTCCGTCAATTTGTATCAGTCACAATCCGCGGCTCTGGTAAACAACAGAATCCGTTTGGCGGATTCCGTTGTTCCCATAGACTTGTATTAGCGGTGGATTGTGACTGATGACACTGCGTTGCATCCTCCGCCCGACTGATCAGTCATGGAACGACTGACCGTCGGGCGGCAGGAATGCAGCCTGTAAAGTTTTTTGAGCAGTGCAATCCGTAGGCTTTCGCTGCGCATGCTCTCTCTGGCTCCCTGCACACATAACCGGGGTACACGTCGGGTTACTAAGCAAAGCGCTTTGCTCAGTTACCCGATATTTACCCTGGCTACGTGTGCAGGGAGCCAGCGCTAAGCGGTGTACGCTGGTAACCAAGGTAAATATCGGGTAACCAAGCAAAGTGCTTAGCTTAGTTACCCGATATTTACCCTGGCTACGTGTGCAGGGAGCCCGACACTTCCCCGCTCAGCTCTGCCCCCTCACGCACTCCGCATGTACACAGACACACACACACACACACACACACACACTCTCACCTGTCCCCAGCCATGCAGTCCCCGACACTGACGTCCTCAACGCCATGGCCCTGCTCGGCTCCACCCACCCCGCACTCCACCCCCCGGAACCATACTCAGCGGCCAAACGATCAGCTGATCACCCGGCGGCCGGCTTCTGTGAGCTATCAGCTGATCACCCAGCGGCCGGCTGCTGTGAGCGATCAGCTGATCACCTGGCGGCCGGCTGCTGTGAGCAATCATCTGATCGCTCTCATTAGCCGGCCGCCGGGAGATCATCTATTCGCTCTCAAAAGTCGGTGGCTGGCTATTGTGAACGATCAGCTGATCGTTCTCTCTTTTACAACAGAGTCCGACAATTCAATTCTTGTCATCCATTGTACAACGCATCAGTCACATGCGTCAAGCAATGCATGTGACTGATGCAAAACAACGGAAATGTGAACCTAGCCTAAGCTGTAATGAAACAGGCAGTGTCCCAAAGTGAATTCTCATAAGAGAAATAACCGGGGGGTGGGGGGACCAATTACAGTTATTAATCAATAAACTGTTATTATGCAGTCATAAACCTCCCAAAAGAATTCAGGGGGAGATATAGCTTAATTCAAAGCACACATAGCAGAGAAAAACACGTTCATGAGTATAGCCTAAACAACCCATCCCACTCAAAGCCTGGATAAAGGCAGTCTGTAGGCAGGAACCATGTATGAGTGAGAAGGTCAAATGAAGAGCTATACACATAGAATGTATCCTATGGTTAATAAAATACACCGCCCGGATGTTTCTGTATTTGCCCAGCATTATTCATGAGTAAGGCTGGTTTCACACTACGTCTTTTTAACATCCGTTGAAAACGTTTTTTTAACGGAAGTACGGATCCTGTGCAAATCCGTTTTCATGTCAATGCATTTTCAATGGACTCGCGTCCACCTGCGTTTGCGTGCGTTTGCGTCCGTTAGACGCAGGATCCGTCCTTTTGCGTTATTTTAACATGTTTCAAAAACGCAACATGTAGCGTTTTTGAGCTCCGTCCAAATACTGCAAATTGCTGGATCCTGACTATAACGCACGCAAACGCAGGTGAACGCTGCATGCTGATAGACAGGATCCTGCTTTTGGACTGAGCATGCCCAGAACCAGAGTGTGTCTCTCTCTCTCTCTCTCTCTCTCTCTCTCTCTCTCTCTCTCTCCCTCTCTCCCTCCTCGTAACCAAGATAAATATCGGGTATCCAAGGCCGATGTTTACCTTGCTTACCAGCGTCTGCAGCTGTCAGAAGCCTCCTCCCAGTCTAGTTACCCTCACTCCCGATCACATGACTCCAATGCCCGCCCCTAAACATCCAGTGCAGGATCCTGCAAAATAACATATGCGTTTGCATACGTTATTTGCTGTAAAAGCAGGATCCGTACTTCCGTTAAAAAAACGTTTTCAACGGATGTTAAAAAGACGTAGTGTGAAACCAGCCTTAGATCTAACTGCTCTACTGGCTACTGTCTCTCCCCTGATGAGTGTAACAAATTGTGTCGGGAGGTCCAGGAGCTTTGATGACTGAAGTCAAAGGGTTGCCACCAAGGAGAGTATGGTGTGGTAATAATATTTGAACTCCCCCTCTATTTTATGGTGACCTTTTTCTCTTACTGCTTTTTGTTCATATCATCCCTATGGTTGTGATAAAGATACGACTGTCCCCCCCCTCCTATATCCTAGATGGACATTTTAAGTATTTAATTGGATTTTTTTTTTTTCCCATTGGATCTTTCTCCTATGTGAATTCTTTTTGGGACTCTGCCTGTTTCATTACAGCTTATTTGTTTGTCTGTCAGTGTGTTTTTTATTGTTATTCATTAATAAAAGTTATATTTTACTTTGTTTTTGGCACCCACATATCAGTATTGCCCTGCTATTTCTATCATAAATTTTGGGTAATCTTACACCATATTGATTATTTTTGTATTTTTCTCCTTGCCTCGTGATTTTCGAGTCTCCTCACCACATATTTGTTGCCTGATTTTCAGCCTCTACACATGCGATGATTGCTTCCCAATCACAGTAATGCTGTAGCCATCTTAACTACTGGCATTATGGGAGGCGCAGTGGAAAAAAAATGACTTGTAGTCATTAAAGCAGTAGAATTATGCTTAGTGAGTTTCCCCATTGCTGTCACACTGCGTCCGGTCCGATCATTAAAGTTCATGAATATGCACTATTTCCCCGCCCACTCTCTGTAACAGTGTTGGTGATTTGTTGCAGTCTTGCTACCCCCACCCACCCTCTGTGCCAGCGTCTGTGATTGGTTGCCATCACACTAGCTGTCTGGGTCCCTAGCGTGGACTAAAAATAAGTAAATAATTTAAAAAAAAATTATGTATGGTCCCTCGTATTTTGGTACCCGGCACAAATAAAGCAGATGCTTTAATATAATATAATATAAATAAAGCACATGCTGCAGCACCCAGCTGTGTGCGTTTATCTTGGCAGTATATGATAATATGAGGAACACCATGCGTTTTTTAATTATTTAAATATATACATTAAAAAATCGTTGTGACATTTCCCCAATTTTGATACCCAGCCAAGATAAAGTGGCTAGTATTCTCAGGCAGGGGAGTTCCATGGTTATTGGGCCCCCTCAGGATAAAAATAGCAGCCCGCAATCGCCCAAGAATTGGTGTGTCCATTAGAGTAATTTGTGGGCGGTTTCCATTGCTTAGGCAAATACGCGACTCTCCAAGCATGACATGGCGTCTGATAATTATTCCAGTCAGTTTTGCATTCAAGAAGTCAAATGGCACTCATTCCCTTCCAAGCCCTGCCATGTGCCATAACAGTAGTTTTCCATCACATATTAGGTATTGGTTTATTTAGGAGAAATTGAACAACAAACTGAACATTGCATTTTCTCCTGTTACCCTTGTGAAAGTGCAAAATTTTGGTGCTATAGTAACATTTTTGTGGGAAAAAGTTAGATTCATTTTTTCCTTCCATATTGCTTTTTTTTTTTTTTCCTGTGAAGCATGTAAAAGGTTATAAACTGGTGGAAACGGGCTTGAGTGGTGAACGAGCTAAAATAGTCTCTTTCTATGAGGCCTGCAGTATCAAATTGGATTCCTGATGAAGCCACAAAACCGGGAATCAGAGACTCCTAATTGCCAGGGTGTGAGGACCATTGGGGATCACTATCTGTCGGCATTCCTCATCGGAAGTCCGGGGGCGTCTAGGTGGGGGTTCATTCTCACTAGAGGAGTTAGAAGAGGAGGTGGAAACACAGAGGAATATTGAATCCTCTCCCTCACTCTGTCAGATGCATGCGTGTGCCTCAGCTGAATACACTGTTTGGGATGAATGGCACTTTTTTTTTCATGGCTTCTTTGTGTGTTTGTAGCGTTTTCACTTGTGTTGTGTAACCAAATTTTATTCAGATGTGTTTATATAGTAAACGAAAAATAAAAGAAGAAAAAAATTAGAAGAAAGGAAGAGAACTGAAAAATATATAAGAACATTAAAGTGTATAATGCTGTAATTGAATGTTAATAAAGACCGTTATTGAACTCCTGCAACTGACCTGCTGTAACAGTATATCTATAGAGCAGTAGGAAAATATCGGTAATAAAATAATGCCTACAATAATTGTCCAGTACATTTCTAAACTAAATTAAAATGTAAAAATGACTAACCATGGTAGGAAAAACGTGTTATAATTGCTCTAGAAACCTACACAAATTATAGGGAAGAAGACAGACTTCAGTAAAAGCAGTTACTGAGCGCCCACAACTTACAAAAAGGGGAGGTTTACGCCATTGTTTTCTCCACACTCGAGAAAACCAGTCCAATGAGTATGAACAGGGTTGCATCAGTTTTTCCTCAGAGTTGGAGAGGAAAAAAATCTCCATGTTTTACATTCTGCCAGACCGCGAAAATCGGTCAGATGTCATCAAAATGCAGTTCTGATTATTGCCACGGACACACAGACTTAGGCCTGTTTCACACGTCAGTGAAAATCACGGATGTTTTTCACTGACGTGTAAAAAATGCATATGTCCCTCCATGTTCGGTGTTCGGTGATGCATTCAACGTGGGTTGTCCGTGTGCAATCCGTGATCCGTGCTCCGTCATCCGTGATTGCACATGGAGATATACTCACCTGTCCTGTTGCTGCTGTCCATGGTGCTGAAGTCTCCAGCTCTGTAGCATCTGCCTGCCACTGTCTCTAGTTTCTGCAGCTTCTTCTGGGTCCGTCTCTGGCTGCATAAATGAATATGCATACCATAATGAGCCAGCCAGGAAAAAGCTGAAAGCACAGGCTGAACACAGCGTCGCTGGAGAAGGTGAGTTGAAAATGTTTTTTATTTTCAATGTCCATGTTTTTCTGGTACGTGTTTCACGGATCATACCACTGTGTGGTCCGTGGAACATCAGTGATGCCAGAAAAACGGACATGTCTCCTTGCGGCAATCACAGACATGCGTGTACACCGCACGGAGACACGGTCAGTGAGAAATCACTGATGTGTGCGCAGACTAATTGATTATAATGGGTCTGCGTATGCCCATGATTCTGGTACGTATAAACACTAGCACATACGTACCAGAATCACTGATGTCTGAAATAGGCCTTACATTGCCTATTTTGATCCCACACTTGGATCAAAATCTGACATGTCACCGATTTTTTTTTTTCCATGCTGACCACTCGTTATGAGGAAAAAAAATCAGACATGTGCATAGCCCCATAGAACATCAAAAATACGAGTGCTGTATGTGAAAGCAGTTCTGTGAAAGTTTTTTTATTGTAGTTGATAAGTTTTACATGCATGTAGTAATGTGTTGTGTTTTTCTTTTTTTTTTAATCTGCAGTGAGGTGTTTCCTTCGGATTCTTCTACATCTGGTATGATTACATCTGTGACTTTATATTTTATTCACAATTTGTTTTATAGATTTTGGAAAAGGTACATGTAAAAATGTTCTAACATTAGCAATAAAATCATAAAAGAGCATGGATCAGGGGTGAGCAATTATTTTTCCAAAGGGCCTATATGAGAGACTAGCATTGCGTTATATTTGCAGACCACCACATGTATGGTTTTAGCATATAAAGATCTCTAAATTATGGATAAAAGAAAATATTAAAAAATAATTCTAACATAAACAGTCCCATTCTCACACCACATAAAAATACCCAATTAAAGGGCCAAAGCTCTCATTGAGCCCAATAGGAGTCCTTGTGTCCAATCTATAAATCCAGTGACTCAAGTTGCGCAAGGGCCTTAAATAGGTTACCACCTCTAACCTCTGATCTATGGCTATGTGCGCACGTTGCGTACTGTCCCTGCAGAAATTTCTGCAGCGATCTGAAGAGCACATGTGCGCTTTAAATCGCTGCAGAAATGTCCGTAGTGAAAAAAAAAAAAGCCGATTCCATGCGCTCTGCCTGCAGCTCCTCCCATAGACAGAGCAGGGGCTGCCGGCAAAGCGCACGGAAGAAGTGACATGTCGCTTCTTAGAACGCAGCGCTTCGGCAGCAGCCGAAGCGCTGCGCTCTAAAACGCCATGTGCACACGGCCCCTGCACAATCTCCATAGACTGTGCAGGGGACGCAGGACGCATGCAGTTACGCTGCGCTACACAGCGCAGCGTAACTGCATGAATTACGCACACGTGTGCACATAGCCTTTAATAGGTTACCACCTCTAACCTCTGATCTATGGCCTTTATAATTAATTTGCTTAAGTCAGATTTATGGTACAATTGGAAAAGCAGAGTGAAGGCAGATAGCCGTAACGTACATGATGGGTAAGTCATTGTCACAATTTCAATTCACAGCAGTTCTTAAAAAATGCCTGACAATATTGGGAGAGTCTCCAAATGCATTCACTTCACACTCATTTAGGATAGGAGCAGCAACAGAAGCTGCTAGATGGGGCTTAGGGCCAGACATAGTTAAAAAAATCGGGAGATGGGAATCGAGCAGATTTAAGAGCTACATTAGATTGCATTTATTATAAATGGCGTACATGTATATATATGTGTACATTTTGGTAATCTTATAGTAGTTGTGTCTTCATTTAGATAATTGTGTGATAATTGTGTTTTTTGTTTTTGTTTTTAGCTGAACAGCAATGCCTGGTTTGGATCATGGGACATTCATTTGTTTTTTGGGGGGCCTTACGTGCAGCAGTCAGGCCTAATGGCAAACAGTTGGGGTTGCCCAGTTCCTTGGCACGGGTGACATGGATAGGAAAGAGGGGAATGCAGTGGCATCAGCTGTTAAAAGAAATCCAGTATCATGTGGAGTTCTACCGCCTCCCGGACGTCTTACTTATCCATTTAGGTGGTAATGATTTAGCAATAAGAACATCAAGACATTTAGTTAGGAACATAAAGCTCGATATGTTGAATTTATGGAGGTCTTACCCAGAAACAGTGGTGGTCTGGTCGGATATAGTAGCTAGACAAATGTGGAGAACAGCGCGATCAGTGGCTCGCATCAATAATACAAGGATAAAGGTTAATAAAAAAATAACAAAATTTGTGTTGGAAAATGGAGGGGTGGCCATACGTCACCAGATGCTTGAAAATACAAAGGAACATTTTTGCAGAGATGATAAGGTACATCTTAATGACATTGGCATTGATATATGGATGTTGGGAATACAAGAAGGAGTAGAACGAGCCATTAAGTTGTGGAGGAACTCACTCTTGTAAGGTGTCACAAGAGCGAGTCTTGGCGGGATGTGGTTGTTTAAACCCCCTCTTTGTTGGTTGGAGAATTATGTTTTTAATGGGGTCCCTGGGCCAGAGCTCAGCGGACAGTGGAATATGGGTCCCTGGGGAGGAGCTCAGTGGACAGTGGAATAGATGGGTCCCTGGGGAGTAGCTCAGCGGACACAAGGAAAATGATCAAGGGGTATACCCAGATTCCCCCTTGAGCTAGGTGTACACGGCGGAGGGGGATATGGGGCTGGGACTTATAACAACCACATCTCTGGGCCGATAATCTTGTTTTTTCTTGTTGATGTTTTTCTTATAAAATAAAGGGCTGCTGTGGCCAAAAATTTTAATCCATGTCACGCAGTGTGTGGTGTCTTATTTATTAGGTTACCAGGAGCGCAATTCACTAATCCATCAGTCATGTTTTGGTAGGGTTTTTAGGTGTTCCGTCTCATGCAGAGTCTTTGTTTTCTCAATGTCCCTGATGTGCTCACGGACTCCCACCTTTAAATCCCTTGTGGTCATCCCTATGTAGACTTTCTGGCATGGACACTGGGAGTAATATATCACGCCCTTAGAAGCACAAGTATGTTGGTGATTTTTTGTAAGTTTGTGTTCCTTCTGATTTTTTTTAAAGGGAACCTGTCACCAGATTTGGCGACTATAAGCTGTGGACACTATCACTGAGTCCTTTTTTGCAGCATTCCACAATACTGTATATAAGAGCCCAGAGACCTCTGTATAATGTAAAAAATATTTTTTTAATAACTGGAGGGAGGGGGGGGCGGTCTGGTCTGATGAGTGTTGCTGCTGTCCAAGCCCGGCACTTCCTTTCTCCGATCCGACGCCTGCTCTCTGCTGCGATCTTTGTCCTTCTTCCCAGCCAGTTTGGATGACGCGTCTACATCATCCACAAAAGACGACATTGCGGTCCTGCCCAGGTGCACTTTGATCTGCCCTACTGAGGCAGATCAAAGTACTGTAATGCGTAGGTGTGAGGGAAGGTTAATGACTGCTGTTATTAACCCCTTATTGCCCCAATTGCTACCGCACCAGGGCATTCGGAAAGAGTTGGATAAAGTGTCGGGATTGTCACATCTAATGGATGTGACAGTCCTGGATGGCTGCGGACTGCTTTTTTTAGGCTGGGGGGGCACAATAACCATGGACCGACCCATCCTGAGAATACCAGCTCCAAGCTGTCGGTTAATCATGACTGGGTATCAAAATGGGCGGGGAAAGGACCGCAGAACATTTTTTAAAAAAATTATTTATTTAAATATTTTTTATTTTTAAAAGCTGCATGCGGTTCCTTTAATTTTGATACACAGCCAAGATAACGTGCAAAGTTGGGGACTGCAGCCTGCAGCTGTATGCCTTGTCCTTGTTGGGACGACCCTACGCCATTTTTTTTAATTTATTTTTACACCAATCTAGATGTAGACAGCATGTGCATCTAGATTGAAAGTTATCTTTTAAGGGTGCTTTACATGCTGCGACATCGCTAGCGATCTCGTTAGCGATGTAACACACCAGATCGCACATACGATCTGCTGAGATCGCACATAGGTCGTTTTTGTAGCGCCGGTCACATGTGCGATCTCGGCAGATCGTATGTGATCTGGCGTGTTACATCGCTAACGAGATCGCTAGCGATGTCGCAGCGTGTAAAGCAGCCTTTACAGTACGAGTCCGTCCATCACTAATCCATAGACAAACAAAAAGTGCATAGTGCTCATATTGTTGTGTAAACAGAAATATGATATGTAAAATTAAACATGACATGCCATAAGGCAAGCAAAATCAAGAAATACAAAAAACTAAATTATTGAGTAAATGTATTAAATATTAGTTGTATCCTAACTATAATTAAATTGTTGTACAATGTTGTTCTCCACTTTTCTTAGATAATAATCTTTTTTCTTATTTTCTCATAGGCACTTCATTCAGGGAAAATACCCAATCAAAGTCAACATCTAAGACACTGAGCGGGTCGAGTGAAGTACCTCAAAATTTGCAGACCACCACAGGTATGGTTTTAGCATATACAGATCTCTAAATTATGAATAAAAAAAACAATTAAAAATAATTGTAACACAAACAGTCCCATTCTCACACCACATAAAAATACCCAATTAAAGAAAGCAGCCAAAGCTCTCATTGAGCCCAATAGGAGTCCTTGTGTCCAATCTATAAATCCAGTGACTCAAGTTGCGCAAGGGCCTTAAATAGGTTACCACCTCTAACCTCTGATCTATGGCCTTTATAATTAATTTGCTTGAGTCAGATTTATGGTACAATTGGAAATGTTTTGGTAGGGTTTTTAGGTGTTCCGTCTCATGCAGAGTCTATGTTTTCTCAATGTCCCTGATGTGCTCACGGACTCACACCTTTAACCCCCTAACCCCTGGACGATTTTTCCGTTTTTGTTTTTTGCTCCCCTTTTTCCGAGTCGTAACTTTTTTATTTTTCCCCTCAATCTTGCCATAAGAGGGCTTGTTTTTTGCGGGACGTATTGGTCTTTTAAGTGAAACCATGAGTTTTACCATATATGGTACTGGAAAACAGCAAAAAATTTCCACATGCGGAAAAATTACAAAAAAGTGTGATTGGACAATGGTTTATGGGTTCTTTATTCACCGTGTTCACTTTATGGTAAAACTGATGGGTGGGTGTGATACTTCAGGTTGGTTTGAGTTCGTTGATACCAAACATATTTAGGTTTACTTTTATCTAAGGGGTTAAAAAAAGGTTTGTCCAAAAAATTGGAGCACTTTCAGCGCCATTTTCTGCAACTTGTAGTGTTCTTATTTGTCGGGATATGGGGCTCACTGATGGCTTATTTGTTTGCATTTTTAGCTGAACCATTTTTGCGCAGATGCTACGTTTTGACTCCCTGGTATTGCATTTTGTTCAAAATTTGCGAAGACCAAAAAAACTTAACTTTGCCGGTTGGAATTTTTTTTTCGGCTACACCGTCTACCGATCATATTAATTCATTTTATATTTTGATAGACTGGGCATTTCTGAACTCTGTGATACCAAATGAGTGTATATTTATTATTTTTTTAACCCTTTGATTTTTAGTGGGGCGAATGGGGAGTGATTTAAACTTTTAGTTGTATTTTTTTAATTCTTTACAACTTTTTTTAAACTTTTTTTATTTTAATAGTCCCTCTAGGGGTAAGGATTAGCTGTCTGATCGCTTGTTCATTTCTGCTGATCAGAGCGGCAGAGCTCTGATCAGCTGAAATGCTGCTGTCCTGTTACAACCAGCTGGCTGTAACAGGATGTGAGTCATGATAGCGACATGAGTCATGACATAACCCTGTGCTACCATGGCAACCATCGGCTTCCCGTGATCGCGTCACGGGGACTCCGATGGCGTCGAGGAAAGGAAATTTCCCTGCCATGGCCATTTACATTGCGCTGTCAGTATTTGACAGCACGGTCTAAGGGATTAAAAGGCATGGGTGAATCGTGGATCCACCCTTGCTTGTAAGCTACACATGTCTGCTGTTCAGATCAGCATATACGTGCGGGAATCGGTGCCGGTTTACTGCAGCAGCCGACGGTGATTACACCGCCATTATCTACGATGTACCCAGTACGTCCAATGTCTGTAAGAGGTTAAGTCCCTTGTGGTCATTCCTATGTAGATTTTCTGGCATGGATACTGGGCGTAATAAATCACGCCCTTAGAAGCACAAATATGTTGGTGATTTATTGTGTAAGTTTGTGTTCCTTCCGATTTTTTAATGGGAATCTGTCACCAGATTTGGGGACTACAAGCTGTGTCCAATACCACTGAGTTCTTATATACAGCATTCCAAAATACTGTATATAAGAGCCTAGGCCGCTCTGTAAAACGGAAAAAGTACTTTTATAATACTCACCTAGGGTGGGTCCAGTCCAATGGGTGTCGCAGCTCTCCAGTGCGGTGCCTCCTCTTTCAGGTCTTACTCATCCTCTCTGCTGCGATCTTCGGCCTCCTTCTTCCTAGTCCGGTGTGGATTATGTGTCTACGTCATCCACACGAGCCGACATTGCGGTCCTGCGCAGGTGTATTCATCTGCGCTGCTGAGGGCAGATCAAAGTACTGTAATGTGCAGGCGCGAGGAAAGGTTAACCCCTTCACGATCGGCCGACTTTACACTTTCCGAAATTTGGGGGGGGAGGTTTGCCATTCTTCTGACAGACGCAACTTTTTTTATTTTTCAGTCAATATGGTCATGTGAGGGCTTATTTTTTGCACAATGAGCTGTAATTTTAAATGAAACCATAATTTTACCATGCAGTGTACGTAAAATGGCAAAAAAATTCCAAATGTGGAGAAATTGAAAAAAACAAGTGTGATTGCTCTATTGTTTTTGAGACATTTTATTCACTGTGTTTACTATATGGTAAAACTGATGTGCTGCTGTGATGCCTGAGGTTACTGCAAGTTTGTAGACACCAAACATGAATAGGTTTACTTTTATCTAAGGGGTTAAAAAAAAAAATAATCAGAAGTTTGTCCGAAAAAAGTGACGGACGTTTTGCGCCATTTTCTGAGACCCATAGCGTTCTCATTTTTTTAAATCTATGGCTCAGTGATGGCTTTTTTTGTATCTCGAGCTGACGTTTTTAACAGTATCATTTTTGCGCAGATGCTATGTTTTCATTGCCTGTTATTGCATTTTGCTTAAAATTTGTGGCAACCAAAAAGCGTAATTTTGGCATTTGGAATTTTTTTGCTGCTACGCCGTTTATCAATCAGAACAAATGATTTTATATTTTGATAGATCGGGCATTTCTGAAGACAGCGATACCAAATGTGTGAATATATTTTTTTTAACCCTTTATTTTTCAGTGGGGCAAAAGAGGGGTGATTTGAACTTTTAGGTGTTTTCACTTTTTTTTTTACTTTTTCAAAACTTTTTCTTAAATGTTTTTTTAAATTTGACTAGTACCCCTAGGGGGCTATTAGGATCAGCTGTCTGATCAGTCATTTATTTATCCCGATCAGAGCAGCACCATTTAGACTGGGAGAAATTATCATCTCTTGTAACAGCCAGTATTTGGCTTTTTCTTACAGGACCTGAGTCATGTGAGCTACAGGAGTCATCACATGACCCTGTGCTATCATCAGGGGCGGACTGGCCCACCAGGAGGTCGGAAGAACCCCCGGTGGGCCCCTGCTATTGATGGTCACGCCCCCTAGGTCCCGCCCCCCTACCCCCCTGGGCCCCTATGGATATGTGTGAGAGGGCCCCCCCCCGCCGGTAATTTCACTAATCATATTGGCACATTGCTGATATGATTAGTGACAATCCCATTTCCTCTGCAGCGGCAAGCAGGGAGAGCGATCTCCCTGCTCTGCCTGCTGTCACTGTCAGTGCCGCGTGGCTCTGACTCATCTGCGCAGCGACACTGCAGGAGGAGGCAGTCTCAGAGGGTTGACTGCTTCCTTCCTGTGCAGGTGCTGGCAGCTGCAGGAGTGCGTGAGTATAGAAGGTGGGGGCCCGGGGGGAGGGGGAGGTGCGGGGGCCCAGGGGGGCAAGCAGGGGCCCCGGGGGGGGTGTGCAGGGGCGTGTGTGGGGGCCGGGGGGGGGGTGCGGGGGCCCCGGGGAGCGAGGAGGGGCCCCGGGGGTATGTGCGGGGGGGCTCTTCTTCTTACCAGTCACCTGCCTGTATCTATCAGTGTGTGCATGCCGGGCACACTAGCAGGAGGCAGCGCGCTGTGCTGTTCCGGCCCTGCTGTGTGCCCAACATGCACACACTGATGAGGAACGCGCCGGTGCCGGTGACCGCAGCTTCTTCCTATTGAAATGTATTTGCGTCTTTCAGATGTAAATACATTTGAACAGCGCGCCGGGACTGGGCCCCGCCCCCGACGTGTAGCAACGTGAAGAGATCAGTACATTGCCGACGTCATCACAGTGCTGCGGGCGCCACACTGGATTCATCAGGAAGCGAGCGCTCCATGGAGGAGCCGAAGAGACAGGTGTAATTAATGGAGATGTGTGGGGAGGGGCTGAGAACACATAACGGGGAACATTTGTGAAGGAGACACAGCTTTGTGACAGGCAGAGGAGGAGTACTGTATTACGAGGGAGGGGGGGAGGCAGGAGTGTGTAGTGATGGGGTAGTGTAATTTGTGTCTGCAGGGAGTGGTGATGTGGGGTGCAATTTATTATGTCTGGGGAGGGGTAATGGAGGGTGTATTGTATTGTATGGGCGGGAGGGGTAATGGAGGGTGCACTGTATTGTGTGTGTGTAGGGAGTGATGGGGGGCTGCATTGTGTGTGTGTGTGTAGGGGGTGATGGGGGGTGCATTGTATTGTGTGTGTGTGTAGGGGGTGATGCATTGTGTGTGTGTGTGTGTGTGTAGGGTGATGGGGGGTGCATTGTGTGTGTGTGTGTTTGTAGCGTGTGATGGGGGATGCATTGTATTGTGTGTGTAGGGTGTGATGGGGGATGCATTGTATTGTGTGTGTAGGGTGTGATGGGGATGCATTGTATTGTGTGTGTGCGTGTGTGTATGTAGGGGGTGATGGAGGGGTGCATTGTGTGTGTGGGGGGTTATGGGGGTGCATTGTGTGTGTGTGTGTGTTGGAGGGGGTGATGGGGAGGTGCATTGTATTGTGTGCGTTGGGAGATGGTAATGGGGGGTGCATGGTATTGTGTGTGTGTGTGTGTGTGTAGTGGGTGATGGGGGGATGTATTGTGTGTGTGTGTGTGTGTGTGTAGGGGGTCATGCATTGTATTGTGTGTGTGTAGGGGGTCATGCATTGTTTTGTGTGTGTGTGTGTGTATGTAGGGGGTGATTGGGGGGTGCATTGTGTGTGTGTGTGTAGGGGGTGATGGAGGGGTGCATTGTGTGTGTGTATGTGTGTGTGTGTAGGGGGTGATGGGGGGGTGCATTGTGTGTGTGTGTGTAGGGGGTAATGCGGGGTGCATTGTGTGTGTGTGTAGGGGCTGATGGACGGTGCATTATGTGTGTGTGTGTGTGTGTAGGGAGTAATGGGGATGCATTGTGTGTGTAGGGAGTAGTGGGTGTGCATTGTATTGTGGGTGGGTGTGTGTAGGGGGTGATGGGGGGTGCATTGTGTGTGTGTAGGGGCTTATGGACGGTGCATTATGTGTGTGTGTGTGTGTGTGTAGGGAGTAATGGGGGTGCATTGTGTGTGTGTGTGTGTGGGGAGTAGTGGGGGTGCATTGTATTGTGGGTGTGTGTGTGTAGGGGGTGATGGGGGGTGCATTGTATTTGTGTGTGTAGCGGGTGAAGGGGGGGATGTATTGTGTGTGTGTGTGTGGGGTAATGGAGCGTGTATTGTGTGTGTGTGTGTGTGTGTGAGGGTAATGGGGGTGCATTGTAGTGTGTGTGTGTGTAGGGGGTGATCGGGGGTGCATTGTGTGTGCGTAGGGGGTGATGGGGGGTGAATTGTACTGTGTGCGTGGGGAGATGGTAATGGGGGGTACATGGTATTTGGGTGTGTGTATGTAGTGGGTGATGGGGGGATGTATTGTATTGTGTGTGTGTGTGTGTGTGTGTGTGTGTGTGTGGAGAGGGGCGCGGAGTCATTAATCGAGCTATAGTTACATTTAATTCTCAAAATTTTCGTTTCATTCACCTTTTCCGTTCTAATATTTTACAGTGTGAACGACCATGGCTTGCCCCCCCCCCCCCCCCCCAGTTTTGATCCTGGGTACGCCCATGCACAGGCCTGAGTGGGCCCCGGCACCCAGCCTTTCAATCGTAAACTTCAGTGATCGTACAAGTTCTGTATGATCACTGAAGTTTTCGCAGTTGCAGGACCTTTAGTGACATCACATGTGTCATGTGACTCACCAAAGGTCCTAGCGGTGCACTGCGGGAGTCCCCAGGCCTTCACCGACCGCGTCGGTATTCAGATGTATGCGCGTCTTTCAGGCGCGCAATACATTTGTACAGTGCTGCCGGTGACAGGAGGGAGAGCAGCTCTGCTCAGCCCCGCAACGTACCGTCATCGCCAGGGCTGCAGAGGAGCGCGCCTCAGTCCTGCACCGACATCATCATCACCGAGGCCGCAGCTGCAGGGATGAAGAGGAGGACGCGCAGGCACAGGTAAGCGCTCCAGAGGAGCCGAAGATGTACTTTTATATGAGGGGCTGCGGGTGGGGGAGGAGCAGTGTTATTTTACAAGTGGCATTAAGAAGCGGTGGGGGACTTTATGAAGCATATTATGGGGCAGTGGGGGACATAATAGGGCAGTGGGGGACATAATAGGGCAGTGGGGACATTATAGGGCAGTGGGGGACATTATAGGGCAGTGGGGGACATAATAGGGCAGTGGGGGACATAATAGGGCAGTGGGGGACACAATAGGGCAGTGGGGGACACAATAGGGCAGTGGGGGACTTTATAGGGCAGTGGGGGACATTATAGGGCAGTGGGTGACATTATAGGGCAGTGGGGGACATTATAGGCAGTGGGGGACATTATAGGGCAGTGGGGGACATAATAGGGCAGTGGGGGACATAATAGGGCAGTGGGGGACATTATAGGGCAGTGGGGGACATGATAGGGCAGTGGGGGACATGATAGGGCAGTGGGGGACATGATAGGGCAGTGGGGGACATGATAGGGCAGTGGGGGACATGATAGGGCAGTGGGTGACATCATAGGGCAGCGGGGGACATCATAGGGCAGCGGGGGACATAATAGGGCAGCGGGGGACATTATAGGGCAGTGGAAGGACATTATAGGGTAATGGGGGCCATTATGAAGCAAATTGGGGCATTATAGGTCAGTGGGGGACATTGTGAAAGAAATTGGAACATTATAGGGAAATGGGGGACATTATGAGGCATCAAAGATTTTGGAAGGCAGCATAGTATAATGAGGAGGGGGGGATTTATACAGGGATGTAGTTGGGAGAGATATTATAGAAAGGGCAATTTTTGGGGGGACATTTTGGAAAGGGGCACTTTGTGGGGCTATTCTGGAGAGCAGGATTGTGGGGTGATATTTTGTGCAGGAAGCAATTAACAACCCCTTCTGATTCCACTTGTTTCCCCAGACATTATTAAATAAAAGGGGCCAGGATGAGGGACATAATTACTATATGGGGCCAGGATGAGGGACATAATTACTATATGGGGCCAGAATGAGGGACATACATTATTAGTTTATGGTGGCACGTGGGGCATAATTACTGTAGGGGCAAATTAGAGGACATTATTACTGATGAAATATAAGTTCATTTTGAGGATACTGTCTCCAATGGGGGAACAAGAGTCTGACGTGGTGTAGAAATTGGGGAAATAGTGAAGAATGTACTCTGGGAGTGATCG